>NW_027408202.1:0-1355 GCF_003265705.2 Callorhinus ursinus | reverse complement strand
GTGGGGGGATGGGTTAGCCTGGTGATGGGTATTGAGGAGGGCACGTTCTGCATGGAGCACTGGGTGTTATGAACAAACAATGAATCATGGAACACTGCATCAAAAACTAATGATGTAATATATGGTGATTAACATAACAATAAAAAAAATGAAAAAAAATCTTTGGGATACAGCAAAGGCAGTCCTGAGAGGAAGGTATATAGCAATACAAGCCTTTCTCAAGAAACAAGAAAGGTCTCAAATACACAACCTAACCTTACACCTAAAGGAGCTGGAGAAAGAACAGCAAATAAAGCCTAAACCCAGCAGGAGAAGAGAAATCATAAAGATCAGAGCAGAAATCAATGAACTAGAAACCAAAAGAACAGTAGAACAGATCCACGAAACTAGGAGCTGGTTCTTTGAAAGAATTAACAAGACTGATAAACCCCTGGCCAGACTTATCAAAAAGAAAAGAGAAATGACCCAAATCAACAAAATCATGAATGAAAGAGGAGAGGTCACAACCAACACCAAAGAAATACAATTATAAGAACATATTATGAGCAACTCTATGCCAGCAAATTAGATAACCTGGAAGAAATGGGTGCATTCCTAGAGATGGATCAACTACCAAAACTGAACCGGGAAGAAATAGAAAACCTGAACAGACCTATAACCACTCAGGAACGTGAAGCAGTCATCAAAAATCTCCCAACAAACAAAAGCCCAGGGCCAGATGGCTTCCCGGGGGAATTCTATCAAACATTTAAAGAAGAATTAATACCTATTCTCCTGAAACTGTTCCAAAGAATAGAAATGGAAGGAAAACTTCCAAACTCATCTTATGAGGCCACCGTTACCTTGATCCCAAAACCAGACAAAGACCCCATCAAAAAGGAGAATTACAGACCAATATCCTTGATGAACATGGATGCAAAAATTCTCACCAAACTACTAGCCAATAGGATCCAACAAAACATTAAAAGGATTATTCACCATGACCAAGTGGGATTTATCCCTGGGCTGCAAGGCTGGTTCAACATCCGCAAATCAATCAACGTGATACAATACATTAACAAAAGAAAGAACAAGAGTCACATGGTCCTCTCAATAGATGCAGAAAAAGCATTTGACAAAGTACAGCATCCTTTCTTGATCAAAACTCTTCAGAGTATAGCGATAGAGGGTACATACCTCAATATCATAAAAGCCATCTATGAAAAACCTACAGCCAATATCATTCTCAATGGGGAAAAGCTGAGAGCTTTTCCCCTAAGGTCAGGAACATGGCAGGGATGTCCACTATCACCACTGCTATTCAACATAGTATTAGAAGTCCTAGCCACAGCAGTCAGACAACAAAAAGAAATCAA
>NW_027408201.1:0-1356 GCF_003265705.2 Callorhinus ursinus | reverse complement strand
CACAAGAGGAAAGTCGGAAAGAACTCAAATACATGGAGGCTAAAGAGCATCCTACTAAAGAATGAATGGGTCAACCAAGAAATTAAAGAAGAATTAAAAAAATTCATGGAAACCAATGAAAATGAAAACACAACTGTTCAAAATCTTTGGGATACAGCAAAGGCGGTCCTGAGAGGAAAGTATATAGCAATACAAGCCTTTCTCAAGAAACAAGAAAGGTCTCAAATACACAACCTAACCCTACACCTAAAGGAGCTGGAGAAAGAACAGCAAATAAAGCCTAAACCCAGCAGGAGAAGAGAAATCATAAAGATCAGAGCAGAAATCAATGAACTAGAAACCAAAAGAACAGTAGAACAGATCAACGAAACTAGGAGCTGGTTCTTTGAAAGAATTAACAAGATTGATAAACCCCTGGCCAGACTGATCAAAAAGAAAAGAGAAATGACCCAAATCAACAAAATCATGAATGAAAGAGGAGAGATCACAACCAACACCAAAGAAATACAAACAATTATAAGAACATATTATGAGCAACTCTATGCCAGCAAATTAGATAACCTGGAAGAAATGGGTGCATTCCTAGAGATGTATCAACTACCAAAATTGAACCAGGAAGAAATAGAAAACCTGAACAGACCTATAACCACTAAGGAAATTGAAACAGTCATCAAAAATCTCCCAACAAACAAAAGCCCAGGGCCAGATGGCTTCCCGGGGGAATTCTATCAGACATTTCAAGAAGAATTAATACCTATTCTCCTGAAACTGTTCCAAAAAATAGAAATGGAAGGGAAACTTCCAAACTCATTTTATGAGGCCAGCATTACCTTGATCCCAAAACCAGACAAAGACCCCATCAAAAAAGAGAATTACAGACCAATATCCTTGATGAACATGGATGCAAAAATTCTCACCAAAATACTAGCCAATAGGATCCAACAGTACATTAAAAGAATTATTCACCATGACCAAGTGGGATTTATTCCTGGGCTGCAAGGCTGGTTCAACATCCGCAAATCAATCAACGTGATACAATACATTAACAAAAGAAAGAGCAAGAATCATATGATCCACTCAATAGATGCAGAAAAAGCATTTGACAAAGTACAACATCCTTTCTTGATCAAAACTCTTCAGAGTATAGGGATAGAGGGTACATACCTCAATATCATAAAAGCCATCTATGAAAAACCTACAGCGAATATCATTCTCAATGGGGAAAGACTGAGAGCTTTTCCCCTAAGGTCAGGAACGCGGCAGGGATTTCCACTATCAACACTGCTATTCAACATAGTATTAGAAGTCGTAGCCACAGCAATCAGACAACAAAAAGAAATCAAAGGCATCCAAATC
>NW_027408200.1:968-1356 GCF_003265705.2 Callorhinus ursinus | reverse complement strand
ACTTTGACATTTTTGGAAAAGCGAAATTACTCTTCCAAATGAACACCGCAACTCATCTGTTCCTCATCCAACTTGAGTGGGATCTGGTTGACTCCAGCCTCCAGACCCTCACCTGGAGGATCCTCCTGTACTACCCTGACAGCCCATTACCAGCATCCCTGGGGGCACAATGCTGAATTTGGGGGATGACTCTGGGGCTTCTTGCCACCGCACCTGTGCCTGGGGAAGCGGGAACCTGGAGGACCCGCCCAGATGATCCTGATTGATCATTACCACCATCCCTGAGGACATGGGTCACAATGCTGACTTTGGAGGACTGCTCTGGGGCTTCTTGCCACCACACCTGTGCCTGGGGGAGCAGGAACCTGGAGGGCCCTCCCAGACAATC
>NW_027408200.1:0-868 GCF_003265705.2 Callorhinus ursinus | reverse complement strand
TCACTGTTCATGGCTGACTTCCTCCCAGCTGGAGGGCAGACTCCCAAACTTACTTAACAAACGCCTGTTTTTCTACCACACGAGACACAGTTTGCATCCACACATTTGGGTGTCTGAGCCCAAAAACCATACCAAGGGAAAGTCAGATCACTTTAGATACAGATGGCCCTTTAAATTCACACAAATAATGAAAATACAGACATGGAACATGGCGCACAGTGCTGCAATTGGAGGATGGCTCCGGGGCTTCTTGCTACCGCACCTGTGCCTGGGGAAGCGGGAACCTGGAGGACCCTCCCAGATGATCATGATGGACCATTACCACCATCCCTGAGGACATGGGGCACAATGCTGAAGATGGAGGACTGCTCTGGGGCTTCGTGCCACCACACCTGTGCCTGGGGGGAGCAGGAACCTGAAGGACCCTCCCAGACAATCATAACGGACCATTACCACCATCCCCCTGAGGACATGGGGCATAGTGCTGAAGTTGGAGTTTGGCTCTGCGGCTTGTTGCCACCATACTTGTGCCTGGGGGGAGAGGAATCTGGACGACCCGCCCAGACGATCCTGATGGATCATTACAACAATCCCTGATGACATGGAACACAATGCTAAGTTGGATTCCCTTGGTCCTGAAACCAGCAGGAACGGAGCTCCAAGGGCAGAGAGGAGAATCCAGGAGGATTTCCATCCAGGGAAAGGGGGCCCACTGGAGGGCACAGAAGCAGCAAGCCCCACCGACCCGCAGGCCATTTGAACAGGATCACCTCCTGCATTGACTCAACACGTATTCCGTCTTCGTGTGTGGACAGTGACCAGCCCACTCAGGGCTTGTGCACGTCCAGAGGAGGACTAGAAACTTTTC
>NW_027408199.1:0-1356 GCF_003265705.2 Callorhinus ursinus | reverse complement strand
TATTCCTCTGGCTATTCTGGGTCTCTTCTGGTTCCATACAAATTTTAGGATTATTTGTTCCATTTCTTTGAAAAAAGTGGATGGTATTTTGATGGGGATTGCATTGAATGTGTAGATTGCTCTAGGTAGCATTGACATCTTCACAATGTTGATTCTCCCAATCCATGAGCATGGAACGTTTTTCCATTTCTTTGTGTCTTCTTCAATTTCTTTCATGAGTATTTTATAGTTTTCTGAGTACAGATCCTTTGCCTCTTTGGTTAGATTTATTCCTAGGTATCTAATGGTTTTGGGTGCAATTGTAAATGGGATAGACTCCTTGATTTGTCTCTCTTCTGTCTTGTTGTTGGTGTATAGGAATGCCACTGATTTCTGTGCATTGATTTTATATCCTGCTACTTGACTGAATTCCTGTATGAGTTCTAGCAGTTTTGGGGTGGAGTCTTTTGGGTTTTCCACATACAGTATCATATCATCTGCAAAGAGTGAGAGTTTGACTTCCTCTTTGCCGATTTGGATGCCTTTGATTTTTTTTTGTTGTCTGATTGCTGTGGCTAGGACTTCTAATACTATGTTGAATAGCAGTGGTGAGAGTGGACATCCCTGCCGCGTTCCTGACCTTAGGGGAAAAGCTCTCAGCCTTTCCCCATTGAGAATGATATTCGCTGTAGGTTTTTCATAGATGGCTTTTATGATATTGAGGTATGTACCCTCTATCCCTATACTCTGAAGAGTTTTGATCAAGAAAGGATGTTGTACTTTGTCAAATGCTTTTTCTGCATCTATTGAGAGGATCATATGATTCTTGCTCTTTCTTTTGTTAATGTATTGTATCACGTTGATTGATTTGCGGATGTTGAACCAGCCTTGCAGCCCAGGAATAAATCCCACTTGGTCATGGTGAATAATTCTTTTAATGTACTGTTGGATCCTATTGGCTAGTATTTTGGTGAGAATTTTTGCATCCGTGTTCATCAAGGATATTGGTCTGTAATTCTCTTTTTTGATGGGGTCTTTGTCTGGTTTTGGGATCAAGGTAATGCTGGCCTCATAAAATGAGTTTGGAAGTTTCCCTTCCATTTCTATTTTTTGGAACAGTTTCAGGAGAATAGGTATTAATTCTTCTTGAAATGTCTGATAGAATTCCCCTGGGAAGCCATCTGGCCCTGGGCTTTTGTTTCTTGGGAGATTTTTGATGACTGTTTCAATTTCCTTAGTGGTTATAGGTCTGTTCAGGTTTTCTATTTCTTCCTGGTTCAATTTTGGTAGTTGATACATCTCTAGGAATGCACCCATTTCTTCCAGGTTATCTAATTTGCTGGCATAGAGTTGCTCATAATATGTTCTTATAATTGT
>NW_027408198.1:0-1356 GCF_003265705.2 Callorhinus ursinus | reverse complement strand
GAAATGGAACAAATAATCCTAAAATTTGTATGGAACCATAAGAGACCCCGAATAGCCAGAGGAATATTGAAAAAGAAAAGCAAAGCTGGCAGCATCACAATTCCGGACTTCCAGCTCTATTACAAAGCTGTCATCATCAAGACAGTATGGTACTGGCACAGAAACAGACACATAGATCAATGGAACAGAATTGAGAGCCCAGAAATGGACCCTCAACTCAATGGGAGAAAATATTTGCAAATGACATATCAGATAAAGGGCTAGTATCCAAAATCTATAAAGAACTTCTCAAATTCAACACACAAGGAACAAATAATCCAATCAAGAAATGGGCAGAAGACATGAACAGACATTTTTCCAAAGAAGACATCCAAATGGCCAACAGACACATGAGAAAGTGCTCAACATCGCTCGGCATCAGGGAAATCCAAATCAAAACCTCAATGAGATACCATCTCACACCAGTCAGAATGGCTAAAATTAACAAGTCAGGAAATGACAGATGTTGGCGGGGATGCGGCGAAAGGGGAACCCTCCTACACTGTTGGTGGGAATGCAAGCTGGTGCAAGCCCTCTGGAAAACAGTATGGAGGTTCCTCAAACAGTTGGAAATAGAGCTACCCTACGATCCTGCAATTGCACTACTGGGTATTTACCACAAAGATACAAATGTAGGGATCCGAAGGGGTACATGCACCCCAATGTTTATAGCAGCAGTGTCCACAATAGCCAAACTGTGGAAAGAGCCAAGATGTCCATCGACAGATAAATGGATAAAGAAGAAGTGGTATATATACACAATGGAATATTATGCAGCCATCAAAAGGAATGAGATCTTGCCATTGCAACGACGTGGATGGAACTGGAGGGTGTTATGCTGAGTGAAATAAGTCAATCAGAGAAAGACATGTATCATATGACCTCACTGATATGAGGAATTCTTAATCTCAGGAAACAAACTGAGGGTTTGTTTGTTGGTGGGGCATGGGAGGGATGGGGTGGCTGGGTGATAGACATTGGGTAGGGTATGTGCTATGGTGAACGCTGTGAATTGTACAAGACTGTTGAATCACAGATCTGTACTTCTGAAACGAATAATGCAAGATATATTAAGAAAAAAGAAAAAAAAGAAGATAGCAGGAGGGGAAGAATGAAGGGGAGTAAGTCAGAGGGGGAGACGAACCATGAGAAACGATGGACTCTGAAAAACAAACTGAGGCTTCTAGAGGGGAGGTGGGTAGGGGGATGGGTTAGCCTGGTGATGGGTATTAAAGAGGGCACATTCTGCATGGAGCACTGGGTGTTATGCACAAACAATGAATCATGGAACACTACATCAAAAACTAATGATGTAAT
>NW_027408197.1:0-1356 GCF_003265705.2 Callorhinus ursinus | reverse complement strand
AGGTGCAATCAAAAATGGGGGCACTAACTGCTAGGATAAATGAGGCAAAAGAGAGAATTAGTGATATAGAAGACCAAATGATGGAAAATAAAGAGCCTGAGAAAAAGAGAGAGAAACAACTACAGGATCACGAGGGCAGAATTCGAGAGATAAGCGATATGATAAGATGAAACAACATTAGAATAATTGGGATCCCAGAAGAAGAAGAGAGAGAGAGAGGGGCAGAAGGTATATTGGAGCAAATTATAGCAGAGAACTTCCCTAATGTGGGGAAAGAAACAGGCATCAAAATCCAGGAGGCACAGAGAACCCCTCTCAAAATCAATAAAAATAGGTCAACACCCCAACATCTAATAGTAAAACTTATGAGTCTCAGAGACAAAGAGAAAATCCTGAAAGCAGCTCGGGAGAAGAGATCTGTAACCTACAATGGTAGAAACATTAGATTGGCAACAGACCTATCCAGAGAGACCTGGCAGGCCAGAAAGGACTGGCATGAGATCTTCAGAGCACTAAATGAGAAAAATATGCAGCCAAGAATACTATATCCAGCTAGGTTCTCATTGAAAATTGAAGGAGAGATAAAAAGCTTCCAGGACAAACAAAAACTAAAGGAATTTGCAAACACAAAACCAGCCCTACAAGAAATATTGAAAGGGGTCCTCTAAGCAAAGAGAGAGCCTAAAAGCAGCATAGATCAGAAAGGAACACAGACAATATACAGTAACAGTCACCTTACAGGCAATACAATGGCACTAAATTCATATCTTTCAATAGTTACTCTGAATGTAAATGGGCTAAATGCCCCAATCAAAAGACACAGGCTATCATATTGGATTAAAAAACAAGACCCATCAATATGCTGTCTGCAAGAGACTCATTTTAGACCCAAAGAAACCCCCACATTGAAAGTGAGTGGGTGGAAAATCATTTACCATGCTAATGGACACCAAAAGAAAGCTGGGGTGGCAATCCTTATATCAGACAAATTAGATTTTAAAATAAAGACTGTAATAAGAGATGAAGAAGGACACTATATCCTACTTAAAGGGTCTATCCAACAAGAAGATCTAACAATTGAAAATATCTATGCCCCTAACATGGGAGCAGCCAATTTTATAAGGAAATTAATAACAAAAGCAAGAAACACATCGACACCAATACAATAATAGTGGGGGACTTTAACACCCCCCTGACTGAAATGGACAGATCATCAAAGCAAAAGATCAAAAAGGAAATAAAGACTTTAAATGAAACACTGGACCAAATGGACTTTACAGACATATTCAGAACATTCCATCCCAAAGCAACAGAATACACATTCTTCTCTAGTGCCCATGGAACATTCTCCAGAAT
>NW_027408196.1:0-1356 GCF_003265705.2 Callorhinus ursinus | reverse complement strand
ACGTCAGAGGGCTGTATCAAACTTCCCTGTTCAGGGGACACTCTGACATGCCTTCATGGAGCCTACTGGGGCCACCACATGGTGCCAGCCTGTCTGGGGGACTGTGCAGGGGCAGAGGAGGAGTCTGGGGCATGGGTAAGAAATGACAGCAGGACTAAGTCAGGATGGGTTTGCTTTATCCTCAACCAGGTAAGATTTGTACGTCTCGGTCTATTAGGTTTGATTTTCAGACCATGCAGTCTTCTCACACCAAGATTCCAGGATATTCCCAGCCAAAGACATTTTTGATTACAATTTTATCATGCTCATATCATTCAGTTCCAATATAGCGCATTTTTTTTGGATTTCTTTACTCCTATTTCATTTTAGAGGTACTTCAAAAATAAATTGTTCTTAAGATATATTTATTTGACAGAGAGAAACACAGCGAGAGCGGGAACACAAGCAGGGGGAGTGGGAGAGGGAAAAGCAGGTTTTCTGCAGAGCGGGGAGCCCGATGTGCGGCTCGAACCCACCACCCTGGGATCATGACCCGAGCCAAAGGCAGACGCTGAAGGACTGAACCACCCAGGTGCCCCGAGGTACTTCTCAATTTCTAAACATATGGGAATTTCTAGTTAGCTTTTTATCCATGATTTCTAGCACATTATATTACCACAACATGCTCTGTGTGATTTCATGCCTCTGAAACATGCTGAAATTTCCCTTTTGGCCAAAATAGATCGGGTGCATTTTTGTAAGTGTATCCTATATGCCTAAAGTTAATGTGTCCTCCACTGTGGCATATGGTTGTGGACAGACATACGGAGATAGCTGTGGGATTCAGATGATTTGTTATCAAGGTCTACATGTTATGGATATTCCGTCTGCTTTGAGTCACTGAGAGAGGGTTGAAACCTCCCACTCTGATTGTGTATTTGTTCGTTGTTGCAGTTCTGTTCTGCTTTGCTTTCTATGTTGTTCAGCCAATGGTTCTAGGACAGGAGTTCTGGAAGCAAGGAGAGCATGCCCAGAAGAGGGGAACAGGCACTTGGGTTGGGAGGGAGCAGAAAAAAGAAGGATGGCCACAGTTCCAGAGAGGACCTGTTATTGGGATGGCGCGGTGGTGGGGCACCAGGTGGGAAGAGGCTATTTAAATATGAAGTCATGCGGGGTGTCCATTATGATCTACCAGGGGCAAAGGCTGTTGATTGGTTGAGAGAGTATAAAGACTCTGGGTTGCTAAGGAATGGTTCAACCAGGGGAAGGCTTGGAGATCGGTAGATCCTCCTCCAATCCCATAACGTGCTACTGTTTCTTGCTGACCTAGTGATTTCCTGACCTAGTGATTTACTCACCTGCTGACCTACTCCCCTT
>NW_027408195.1:0-1356 GCF_003265705.2 Callorhinus ursinus | reverse complement strand
AGGACCAGGGTTCTCGGCCCCGAGATGGTGCCCATAATTCCTCAAGTGGCCTCTATGATTACATCTGATGTGTAATCCATCGGGGATTTCAATATCAAATAAGGGAAATTGAATGACAAACAAAGAAGAAAACGAGTTCCCTTTGAAAAGAGATGGGCAGAAAAAAAGGCCCCTATTCCGTGATTCCACTTACAGAAACATCAGGAATAGGTAAAGGAACAAAAAGAGAAATCAGCTTAAGGGTTTCTGGGGTCTGGGCTGGAGGAGAAATCGGCAGGGAGGGCTTCTGGTTCGGGGACTCCTTTGGGGAATGAGATATTCTGCGGCAATGTTCTGGGGTGTGGTGGCACAGCGTTGGGCATGTACTTAATGCTCATGACGTGTACAATTGAAACAAGTAATTTTATTTAAAACAAATAATAAACAGTATATAGGACATGGAAGGATAAAATAACAGTTAATATGTACCAGAGAGAAAGAACACAGGGGGAGGGGATGAAACATTCGGGTGGGGTCTCGGGTTCCGGCGATGGAACTAAGGGTGATTGTACAAGGAGCTCTCCCTGCAGGGCTGTGGGCTCTGGATGTGGCTGTGGGAGCCCTGCAGGAGCAGGAGTAGGGGCAGGGCTCAGGATACGGGCAGGGACATGGGCAGGGACAGAGGTAAGAACAGGGGCAGGGGCAGGGACAAGGGGAGGGACAGGGTCAGCAGTAGTGGCAGGTGCAGGATCCAGGGCAGGAGCAGGAACAGGATCTGGGTCAGGGGCAGGAAGGGGACCACTGGCAGGGGCAGGGGAAGGGTCAGGGTCTCTCGCAGGAGTACGGACAGGGGCAGGAGCAAGGGTAGGATCTGGGTCAGGGACAGTGGCTCTGGCAGGGCAGGAGCAGGAACAGGGGCAGGGGCAGGGGCACAAGCAGGGGCAGAGGCAGGGGTAAGGGAAGGGGCAGGAGCAGGGTCAGGATCTGGGTCCGAGGCAGGGGCACGGTCTGGGGTGGGGGAAGGGGGAATGGCAGGAACTGTAGCAGGGACAGGGGCAGGGGATGGGGCAAGAGCAGGTGCCATTTCTTCCTGGACAGCGCCAGGGTCTCCGTGGGCAAGTGCTGCGTCACCTGCCGGCTCCTGGTCTCCTCCTGAAGTCACTGGAGGCACTACCTGTCCCTCCAGAGCCGGCTCTAACTCCTCAGGTGGAGGAGCAGCTGTGAGAGGAGAAAAGCTCACCCACGTGCTTACTCTCTATGGGCTTTTGAGAGACAGAGCCCAGCCCAGTGCCTCCCAGAGAAGCCACAGCCGAGAAGGAACCCTCACAGGGACGTCTCCCCAACTGCAGCCTACCCCCTGGGTGCTCTGTGCACATT
>NW_027408194.1:0-1356 GCF_003265705.2 Callorhinus ursinus | reverse complement strand
GGCCTTCTATTAAAACCATTTTTTTCCTTTACTGCAGTGGATTCCAAATTTTTTATTGTCCACAGCAAGCATGAGTTTACATTATATCAAGCATGTGTGTACATGCAAACACACAAATACACATGTATGTACACACATACAAAGATGACTGAACAAAGAGAATAACCACTAATATGCTAACAGGAAGGAACTATGCTCAACTTTTTACATATATGGACTCAGTCTGTTGACGACCTTAGGAAGACCACTATTCCGGTGAGAATAACATTCTAAAATGAATTGGTTGTCTTCCCAAATTCAAATGGCTAAAGTGTGGTAGATCGAAGTTTCAAAACTCATTCACTGTTTCCAAAATTTTGTATTTAATATCATTTAGAAAAGTCTTTTACGATTTCATCTGCATAAAACTCCCCTATTTTTGTATGTTGTATATTTCCTCTCGATTTGTTCCTTTTGCTCATATTTCTAGTGGATGTTCATACATTAAGGTATCTTATAAACATATCACTCTCTTCTCTTTTGGAGAAATTGCTTCTTGATGTTTTATTAGTTATTCTGGGCATGAAGGGGATATACCTAGTATTGAAATGCAGCCAGAAGCAGGGAAAATTTCTCATCATCACGATCTCTTAGGGCCCACTTGGGCTTATTTGTCCATTCTTCCCCCCTCTTCCTTTTCTCTGTCTCCTTTTAGTTTTTTATACTTCTCTAAATACAGGACAAAATGGTCACATTAAAATTGAGCACCATATTACATGTTCATGGGAGTCTTACCACCTGGAATTTGGGTACTTTTCTATATTTGTGAAGGTAATGATAATTTGATGTCTAGAGCTTAACTAGTATCATTTCTTTCCTAAATATTGTAGCTGGGGGTAAGAAGTGCCTGGTAGTCACATGGCCCTGGGAGTCTGCAGTGTGTCAATATGGGACCATTAAAATAGAGACTCCAGGATGTAAACTAACATGTGGAAATAAGGAAGGGATCCATTTTTTTTAAAGATTTTATTTATTTATTTGAGAGAAAGAGAGAATGAGAGATAGAGAGCAAAAGAGGGAAGAGGGTCAGAGGGAGAAGCAGACTCCCTGCTGAGCAGGGAGCCCGATGTGGGACTCGATCCCGGGACTCCAGGATCATGACCTGAGCTGAAGGCAGTCGCTTAACCAACTGAGCCACCCAGGCGCCCAAGGAATCCGTTTTTATTGATGTGCAAGGAATATCATGTGAATGAAGGACTCCTCGTGTATCAAGGTCTCATCTGCCGTGGGGAGGCCACCTCGTTCCTCAAGCTTCCCTGACACCACCTCTCATCACCCTCTCTGGTTGGTCTCCTGACCACACTAGCTCCATTTGAG
>NW_027408193.1:0-1356 GCF_003265705.2 Callorhinus ursinus | reverse complement strand
TTCTCTCTTCTGCCTCATTTATCCTAGCAGTTAGTGCCCCCATTTTTTTTTAAAAGATTTTTTTATTTATTTTTTAACAGAGAGAGACAGTGAGAGAGGGAACACAAGCAGGGAGCGTGAGAGAGGGAGAAGCAGGCTTCCTGCTGAGTGGGGAGCCCAACATGGGACTGGATCCCAGGACCCTGGGATCATGACCTAAGCCGAAGGCAGACGCTTAACGACTGAGCCACCCAGGCGCCCAGTGCCCCCATTTTTTATTGCACCTCATTAATAGCCTTTTTGATTTCAACTTGGTTAGATTTTAGTTCTTTTATTTCTCCAGAAAGGGTTTCTCTAGTAACTTCCATGCTTTTTTCAAGCCCAGCTAGTATCTTTAAAGTCATGATTCTGAACTCTAGGTCTGACATCGAACTAATGTCCATATTGTGTAGGTCGCTGGCTGATGGTACTACCTCTTGTTCTTTTTGCTGAGGTGATTTTTTTCGTCTTGTCATTTTGTCCAGAGGAGAATAGATGAATGAAAGAACAAAATGCTAACAGATTAACAACGTCCCCAGGAAATATACTCTATACAAATCAGAAAAGACCTGAAACCAGGGGAAAAGAAAGGGAAAGAAAGAGAAAAGAAAGAGAAAAAGAAACAAAAACAAAAACAGAACAATATAAAAAACCAGAATATGATCAAATATGATCAGACTAGTGCCTAGATCAGTGCCACACACTAGATTTTGGGCGTATTTTGGTCTGTTAGAAAAAAGTGCCTCCTAAAATTTTAAAGGAAGAAAGACTTATATATGCACAAAATAAGGGTTGATACAATGAAGGGATGGAAGATGACTGTAAAGATGAAAATTATAAAAGATTTTATAAAAGGAATTGATAAGGTAAGAAGTTATTTGAAAAAAGAAAGAAGATTTAAAAAAAAAAAAGAGGAAAAAAAGGGAGAGAATGTGATCAGGCAGGAGACTAGAACAAAGCCATACACTAGTGATTTAGGGTACATTTTGATCTGTTAGAAGAAACTGTATCTCAAAATTTTAAAGAGAGAACAACTTATATATATATGCCAAAAATAAGGGTAGCTACTATGAAGGGATAAAATATGACTCTAAAAATGAAAAATAAAAATGTTTTTTTAAAAAGGGATTGATAAGACGTTGGTTGAAAAAGGGAAAAAGAAAAATTAAAAAAAATACAGTTAAAAAAATTAACTTTGAAAAACTAATGAATCATGGTAAAAAAAAGCCATGAATTCTATGTGCAGTATTCCCCTAGCACTGGAGTTCTCCCGTTCTCCTTGATCGGTAAACTTGGTCTTGGCTTGCTGGCTGTTCGTGCTGATCTTCTGGGGGAGGG
>NW_027408192.1:0-1356 GCF_003265705.2 Callorhinus ursinus | reverse complement strand
TATTCCTCTGGCTATTCTGGGTCTCTTCTGGTTCCATACAAATTTTAGGATTATTTGTTCCATTTCTTTGAAAAAAGTGGATGGTATTTTGATGGGGATTGCATTGAATGTGTAGATTGCTCTAGGTAGCATTGACATCTTCACAATGTTGATTCTCCCAATCCATGAGCATGGAACGTTTTTCCATTTCTTTGTGTCTTCTTCAATTTCTTTCATGAGTATTTTATAGTTTTCTGAGTACAGATCCTTTGCCTCTTTGGTTAGATTTATTCCTAGGTATCTAATGGTTTTGGGTGCAATTGTAAATGGGATAGACTCCTTGATTTGTCTCTCTTCTGTCTTGTTGTTGGTGTATAGGAATGCCACTGATTTCTGTGCATTGATTTTATATCCTGCTACTTGACTGAATTCCTGTATGAGTTCTAGCAGTTTTGGGGTGGAGTCTTTTGGGTTTTCCACATACAGTATCATATCATCTGCAAAGAGTGAGAGTTTGACTTCCTCTTTGCCGATTTGGATGCCTTTGATTTTTTTTTGTTGTCTGATTGCTGTGGCTAGGACTTCTAATACTATGTTGAATAGCAGTGGTGAGAGTGGACATCCCTGCCGCGTTCCTGACCTTAGGGGAAAAGCTCTCAGCCTTTCCCCATTGAGAATGATATTCGCTGTAGGTTTTTCATAGATGGCTTTTATGATATTGAGGTATGTACCCTCTATCCCTATACTCTGAAGAGTTTTGATCAAGAAAGGATGTTGTACTTTGTCAAATGCTTTTTCTGCATCTATTGAGAGGATCATATGATTCTTGCTCTTTCTTTTGTTAATGTATTGTATCACGTTGATTGATTTGCGGATGTTGAACCAGCCTTGCAGCCCAGGAATAAATCCCACTTGGTCATGGTGAATAATTCTTTTAATGTACTGTTGGATCCTATTGGCTAGTATTTTGGTGAGAATTTTTGCATCCGTGTTCATCAAGGATATTGGTCTGTAATTCTCTTTTTTGATGGGGTCTTTGTCTGGTTTTGGGATCAAGGTAATGCTGGCCTCATAAAATGAGTTTGGAAGTTTCCCTTCCATTTCTATTTTTTGGAACAGTTTCAGGAGAATAGGTATTAATTCTTCTTGAAATGTCTGATAGAATTCCCCTGGGAAGCCATCTGGCCCTGGGCTTTTGTTTCTTGGGAGATTTTTGATGACTGTTTCAATTTCCTTAGTGGTTATAGGTCTGTTCAGGTTTTCTATTTCTTCCTGGTTCAATTTTGGTAGTTGATACATCTCTAGGAATGCACCCATTTCTTCCAGGTTATCTAATTTGCTGGCATAGAGTTGCTCATAATATGTTCTTATAATTGT
>NW_027408191.1:0-1357 GCF_003265705.2 Callorhinus ursinus | reverse complement strand
AACCCGTACCCTGAACGGTACCCTAACCCTAAACCCTAACCTGTACCGTATACCGTGCCCTAACCCGTACCCTATCTCTAAACCCTACCCTAACCCGTACCCTAACACTATCCCGTACGCTAACCCTCTCCCGTACCCTAACCCATGCCCTAACCCATACCCTAACTCTAACCCTAACCCTGGGTCAACTAGAGAAAAGAGGAAATCCCCGAAAGTTTGGGGTTCATGAGAAATTTGACCGCCAGTCCTGACAGGAAGATGACACTGTGCCAAATGGAACTGCTGCTTTCTCAGAACACTGACATCCTGTGAAATGCTGCATCACTGACTCCCAGGCTGATGTTCAAAACCTTGAGTCTCCTAGATCCAGAGCAGATAAGTGCTGTCAGGTGGGGATAAGTAGGTCCTCTGACCTATGGCCTGCACACCTGCTTCAATTTCTGGGAGAAGGGGAAACACACACTTGTTTTTAAGTAGTCATTATCTTCATTCTAGAGTAGACCAATGACCTTGAACTTTTTGGAAAAGCGATATTACTCTTCCAAAGAAAACCTCAACTCATCTGTTCCTCATGCATCTTGATTGGGATCTGGATTACTCCCTCTCCAGGCCCCACCTGGAGGATCCACCTGTACCATCTTGACAGCCCATGACCAGCACCAGCACCCCCGGGGGCACAATGCTAAATTTGGCAGAGGGCTCTGGGGCTTCTTGCCACTGCACCTGTGCCTGGGGAAGCGGGAACCTGTAGGACCCTCCCAGATGATCTTGATGGACCATTAGCACCATCCCTGAGGACATGGGTCACAATGCTGAAGTTGGAGGACTTCTCTGGGGCTTCCTTTTTTTATTTTTTATGTTTTATTTTTTTATTTTAATTTTTTATTGTTATGTTAATCACCATATATTACATCATTAGTTTTTGTTGCAGTGTTCCATGATTCATTGTTTGTTCATAACACCCAGTGCTCCATGCAAAACGTGCCCTCCTCAATACCCATCACCAGGCTAACACATCCCCCTAAACCCCTCCCCTCTAGAACCCTCAGTTTGTTTTTCAGGGTCCATCATCTCTCATGGCTCGTCTCCCCCTCTGACATACTCCCCTTTTCTTCCTCTCCTGTTATCTTATTCTTTTTCTTTTTTGTTAAAATATGTTGCGTTATTTGTTTCAGAAGTACAGAACTGTGATTCAACACTCTTGCACAATTCACAGTGCTGACCATAACACATACACTCCCCAATGTCTATCACCCAGCCACCCCATCCCTCCCACCCCCAAACACTCCAGTAACACTCAGTTTGTTTCCTGAGATTAAGAATTCCTCATATCAGTGAGGTCATGTGATACATGTCT
>NW_027408190.1:0-1357 GCF_003265705.2 Callorhinus ursinus | reverse complement strand
TCCAGTGCTTTTTCTCACTTTAATCTCTCTCTGTGGCACTCAATTGTGTCAGAAGCCTTCTTGCATCAAATCCTCATTTCTAGTTTTCACTACAGACTCTTCCGTTCCCATTCCCTATCTCTCTTCTTTGTTGGTAGCTACTCTGTCTCATGGCACCAGCCCAAATACAGGTATCTCCCAAGGATTGATCCATAGGTTTCTTTTCTTCTTTCATGTTTTCTCCCTTGCCAGTTTCACCCAGGCTCATGACTTCAAATAACACCCAGATGTTGATAATTTCTACCTGTTTATAGCTCTTATTTATCCCTCAAGCTCAGCCCCACATTTTTAACTATAACCCTACATTTTTTACTGAACTTAATATTTCCTCCTTCATGGGACATCATCCTCCCAACACCCTAGGCTGAAAACATTTTCACACGGCTAGCACTTCACTTTTCTTTGATTGCCAACTTGTAGTCAATATTCATTCAGCCTTCATAACAGCTGTAACATTCATTACTTCTTTATTCTTACCACCAGTGTCTTACTTTAGGCCTTTATGGCTTTTCATCTGCAACACTGGTGGAGTCTCCAAATTTCCCTCCATTTTTCCTTCCTCCACATTCTGTTTTATACATGGTGCCAGAACCTTCAAAACATTTCTGGAAAGACTTTGATTAAGTCCCTATTACAAAATGAAGCCCAAACTCCTTATTCTGATATGTTATTCTCTACATTAACAGATCTGGACTTAGATGTCACATTGCTTACCAACCCATGAAAACACTCCAGCCTTCTTGATTCAGTTTCTGCTTCTGAGTGGACTCAATAATCTAAGGCTCAATACCATTACCTAAAACAGCAAAAATTAACTATTTGGCCTCTGATTAATGATCAAATTTTTTATCTGCTAAAGAAAAAAATATTTGCAACACTTGCTAAAGAGGTAACAGGCTATCACAATAGGTATAGGAACAACTGCAATGGAGTTTTGCAGTACGGGAGAGAGATTGTGCTCCATTCTAAACACAACAAGAAAAAGTGAGAATCTACAGCCAAGGAGCAGGGTGGCCAACAAGTGTTGGTGAGGATGTGGAGAAAAAGGAACCCTTATGCACTGTTGGTGGGAATGTAAACTGGTACAGCCACTGTGGAAGACAGTATGGAAGTTCCTCAAAAAATTAAAAATAGAAATATCCTTGATATTTCAGTAATCACACTACTGGGTATTTACCCAAAGAATACAAAAACACTAATTCATAAGGATATATGCAGCATTACTTACAATAACCAAATTATGGAAGCAGCCCAAGTGTCCATTAATGGATAATGGATAAAGAAGATGTGATACACACACACACACACACACACACAC
>NW_027408189.1:0-1357 GCF_003265705.2 Callorhinus ursinus | reverse complement strand
CCGCGGCGGCTGGCTTGTGAGGCTGGCCCGCCGCATGCACCACTCCTTCGTCTGGGGGACCCCAAGTTTCATCTGTGGCCTAGCCCCCCACCCGCAGTCCTGGAGGAGGTCACTGAGAGGCGTCGCCCACCGGCTGACCCCAGGCTCGCTCAGGGAATCTGAGGCTCCTCCCCCCGCCCCTGTCCCTGGGAAGGGGCTCTCCCCACCCTTCCCACCCCCTTGGGAGCCTTTCCAAGGACTCAGACGTGACAGAGCGTGTGGCCTGGAGACCATGTGGGCCCAGTAGTGACCGAGCTCAGTTGAACCTCTGTAAACTCGAGGTTCCACAGGCAGGGTCAGTACCTCCTCATCTACCGGCTGCCCACGCTGGGCCTCAGAACGAAGTCCCTTTGCTTACTTACCCTGCCACGTACCCAGGCTACCGGCCTCCGTATCGGCATCTCCCAGCCCTCCCGGTGCTCCCGTCTGCAACTTCCCGCGACAACTCCTGACGTCGCGTGCCCACAAGCTCCGCCCCAGATCCCGGGATGGAGCGCGGATGAGCCAATGAGCTCAGCCCATTTCGGGACACGTGACACAGCCTGCCCAAGTGACTCTCTGCACCTGCGCGACGGCGCTGCCGTCCGGGCTGGCTGGCCGGCGGTCGGGCTGTGAGGCGCTGTGCCTTCGGAGTCCCTGAGGCGAGAGCGGAAGGCGCTGGAAACCAGGAGCTGGCTGTGGCCTGGCAGGGTGCCTCAGGCCTCGCCCCCACTCCCGGCACCGCGGCCTGGCGCCCGCCCCCGAACCTCCCGGTGCAGGCCTGAGACCCGCGGACCCAGAGCAGGCGCGCCGCAGCGGAGACCCTCTCTGGATTCCCAAGACCAATCAACGGTAAGCTGTCTCCTTAAATTCTGTTTATACTGATGACATGTCGAAGTGGTAATATTTTGGACGTATGGGGTTAAAACATCGTGTCAGTACTTACGTTGGCCTTTTCGCTTTTAAGTTTCGACGGGGCTGCTAGACACACATCAGCTGCGCAGGTGGCCCCGCTCTCGGTGGACGGCGAGGACGCGGGGTGGCCGGGTGACGTGTCTGTCCAGCCAGGGCAGTCCGGACAGCTCGCGGGGCTCCCTGGCTTTCCTGGAGCAACACGCGTCAGCCAGAGGGTCTGCCGCCCTCCGGGAAAATGTAACCCAAGGAAAAGACTACTCTCGGAGTCTCAGCTGCTGTTCGAGGGAGGCGTGCCCAGGAAAAAGGGGTGCCTGTTTGCCGGCTGGCTCCGGATGGGTCAGCTGCGGGGTCTCGAGGGGTGGGGGGAGCTGTGCAGAGAAGGCAGGTGTTCCAGGGCGGGGGAATTCCAGGACAAATCTGAGGA
>NW_027408188.1:0-1357 GCF_003265705.2 Callorhinus ursinus | reverse complement strand
GAGCCCCTGGTAGGCCAGCCAGAGACTCCCTGAGCCCAGAGCGAGCCCTACCCTGCCTGCCCAGCCACGCACTTGCCACTGAGCTTCATGATGGCCTGTTCTTGACCCTGAAGATGAGCTGGCCGACAAGGAGGTGAGTCCCGCTGGTGGGACAGACTGTAGATACAGGACAGAGTGACACCATGTGAGCTAGGAGGAGCCACACTCTAGTCTCCCTCATGGAGTCTGCTCGGGAGCAAGAGTCTGGGTGCCCTAGGGGCGAGCACACAGAAGGGTCTGTGCTGACCAGGCAGCCATGGACCCTAGGGAGAGTCCAATCTGCCCTCTCCCCACTCCTGCCTGGCCTCAGCCCTCCTCACTGTGGGGTTGCAGGATCAGGAACCAGGCCCCATTGAGCTGGCTCAGCTCCAGCTTGTAAAGATTTCACAGCCCCTGGAGAAGCTGGATTTCCTGGGGCCAGAGGGAGGCCAGGCTGTGGACAAATACCGCGCTAGGGAGGATGCAGGGCCTTGTAGAGGGTGAAGGATGGGTCAGGGGCCGAGTCCTGGGGCCACGGCTCATGTCTACAAAGGCTGAAATCCCTGAATGCCCATGGGGTCCCTCATTATAGTAACGGCCCCCTGCACATGGGAATCCTCCTGGTGGGCCCCTCCACCCCAGCCTCCTTCCCGCCCCTCTGACTCCAGGCAGGGTGGCAGCCAGGGACAGGCTGGACGTCCGTCCCAGGTCCTGGCAGGAAGACAAGGCAAAAGGAGGAGAGGAGAAGGGGAAGGGGCGGACTCATCTACTCCCTGTCCTGAGTCGGCTTCCACTGATGCCTCCAGGTCCCGTGGCCCAGCCCAGCAATTAGCTAGACCCTGAGAGGGAGTTTGCATTCCAGCTGACTGGAATGCATTCCAGCTGGGTGGGGAATATTGAATGACCGGTGCGTCCCCAGATATCCTACTCACCTGGCCTTGCACGCTAAGGCCTACAGCACAGGTTGGCCATGGTTGTGGGGCCCAGGGTACTTTGGAGCCACAGAGCATTTGGCAGCGGTGAGGGAACATGGGGGACCCATCAGGTGTAGAACCCTGGGTCTCGTGTATATCCGCCACTGGTCTGGGTCACTGTACAGGTGCTCTCTGCAGGTCCCTTTTGCACACCTGGCCATGACACACCTGGCTGGCCCTCTCGGTAGGGAGGCCTGTGTGCCTGGTGCACCTGTCCCCCACCTACCCCTAGAGAAGCAGCCACGTTCAAGCGTTTCCATGTCCAACACTCAGGGACAGTTGGGAACCTGGGTCAAGAGAGTCAAGGACTGGCCCAAGATAATTGAGGGGTGCAGAGCCCAAGGAGCAGGCATGCTCTCCAGTCC
>NW_027408187.1:0-1357 GCF_003265705.2 Callorhinus ursinus | reverse complement strand
GTGTGTGTGTGTGTGTGTGTGTGTGTATCACATCTTCTTTATCCATTATCCATTAATGGACACTTGGGCTGCTTCCATAATTTGGTTATTGTAAGTAATGCTGCATATATCCTTATGAATTAGTGTTTTTGTATTCTTTGGGTAAATACCCAGTAGTGTGATTACTGAAATATCAAGGATATTTCTATTTTTAATTTTTTGAGGAACTTCCATACTGTCTTCCACAGTGGCTGTACCAGTTTACATTCCCACCAACAGTGCATAAGGGTTCCTTTTTCTCCACATCCTCACCAACACTTGTTGGCCACCCTGCTCCTTGGCTGTAGATTCTCACTTTTTCTTGTTGTGTTTAGAATGGAGCACAATCTCTCTCCCGTACTGCAAAACTCCATTGCAGTTGTTCCTATACCTATTGTGATAGCCTGTTACCTCTTTAGCAAGTGTTGCAAATATTTTTTTCTTTAGCAGATAAAAAATTTGATCATTAATCAGAGGCCAAATAGTTAATTTTTGCTGTTTTAGGTAATGGTATTGAGCCTTAGATTATTGAGTCCACTCAGAAGCAGAAACTGAATCAAGAAGGCTGGAGTGTTTTCATGGGTTGGTAAGCAATGTGACATCTAAGTCCAGATCTGTTAATGTAGAGAATAACATATCAGAATAAGGAGTTTGGGCTTCATTTTGTAATAGGGACTTAATCAAAGTCTTTCCAGAAATGTTTTGAAGGTTCTGGCACCATGTATAAAACAGAATGTGGAGGAAGGAAAAATGGAGGGAAATTTGGAGACTCCACCAGTGTTGCAGATGAAAAGCCATAAAGGCCTAAAGTAAGACACTGGTGGTAAGAATAAAGAAGTAATGAATGTTACAGCTGTTATGAAGGCTGAATGAATATTGACTACAAGTTGGCAATCAAAGAAAAGTGAAGTGCTAGCCGTGTGAAAATGTTTTCAGCCTAGGGTGTTGGGAGGATGATGTCCCATGAAGGAGGAAATATTAAGTTCAGTAAAAAATGTAGGGTTATAGTTAAAAATGTGGGGCTGAGCTTGAGGGATAAATAAGAGCTATAAACAGGTAGAAATTATCAACATCTGGGTGTTATTTGAAGTCATGAGCCTGGGTGAAACTGGCAAGGGAGAAAACATGAAAGAAGAAAAGAAACCTATGGATCAATCCTTGGGAGATACCTGTATTTGGGCTGGTGCCATGAGACAGAGTAGCTACCAACAAAGAAGAGAGATAGGGAATGGGAACGGAAGAGTCTGTAGTGAAAACTAGAAATGAGGATTTGATGCAAGAAGGCTTCTGACACAATTGAGTGCCACAGAGAGAGATTAAAGTGAGAAAAAGCACTGGA
>NW_027408186.1:0-1357 GCF_003265705.2 Callorhinus ursinus | reverse complement strand
CTCGCAAGATACACCCACTAGAGAATGGGGACATATTCAGGCAAACGGTACCTACATGTACTTCAACCACAGACAAACATCTTGTGGGAAGCTAGAGGCATACAGAGAAATCCGGGGGAATTCCCGAGGCCTTAATTGTTAGTCAGTCTTGCTATAATCTTTCCTTTCAAGTTTAGGGCCGGGGTCAGGCTGGATAGATCCCAGTGTATGCCCACGGTGCCATTTGAAAATACGAGCCCTCTCCACCATCCTCCATCAGGTTGCAAATCTGGGGTGTGGGAAACTGCCATCCATGGACCAAATGTGGCCTCCCCCTCTATTCTGTAAATAAAGTGCAGCTGGAACATTAGTTATGGATGGTCTGTGGCTGCTTTCAAGCCACAGTGCAAGAGTGGAGTCACTGTCAGGAAGACCACGTTGATTGCAACACCTAACAGAAAATCCTTACAGAAGATTTTACAGAAAAGTCAGTGCTGATCCCTATTTAAAAGGTAATATTATCATGTCACTCCTTTGAGCAGAACGTAGCGCTTCCTGGGTAAAAACTAATTTCTTTACCCCTGTAGGCAAGGACTTCCATCATTTTAGCCAGAACTCCATATCTATCCTCCTCTATTTCTACCTTTAATGGCACATCTACATACCTGCAGCCCAATGGGAATTCACTGTAGTTTACATGGTAGTGATGCTCAGAAACGGAGGTACAAGTGTGAACGTGTGATTGTGAGCGTGTGTTGAGTCTTCGTTAGCCATGGTATGCAAGTAGAACACAATACAGTAGCATGCTTTCTGTCTCACAGGGATGGCCACGTTATGTGGTTATATAATGATATCAGAAAGAATCCACCTTCATAGAACAAACTTCATCTAGGAAGACTCTCAAATCCCTTGTCCTGGGCACTATGCTCCAACAAGGCTGGGGGCACAAAGAGGAACAGAGACTCACCCTGCCCATCAAGGTTTTGAAGGGTACTTGCTATCCCAGGAGAAAAGATCCTGAAGCCATTCATCTACCTGTCATCCAGCCAGGCAGCTGTGAGAGAGACGTATTCCTACAGGAAGGACAGACCGAGAAACAACACATGACAGCATGCTGCGACAAGTGCCACTGCAGGGGACGCTCAGGAGGACTGGGAGTGTGCAGGGTTGGCCAGAGCAGGGACAGGGGGACCAGAAATCATCCCAGACGATGATCAAGGCTGTGTCACTACAGGGGACGGTCAGGAGGACTGGGGTGTGCAGGGTTGGCCAGAGAAGGGGGCAGGTGGCCCGGGAATGATCCAGGAGAAAGATGGCAGATGTGCCACTACAGTGGATGCTCAGGGGCCTGGGGGTGTGCCGGGTTGGCCAGAATAGT
>NW_027408185.1:0-1357 GCF_003265705.2 Callorhinus ursinus | reverse complement strand
AGGAGAGCACGCATGAGCAGGGGGAGGGGCAGAGGGAGAAGCAGACTTCCCGCTGAGCAGGGAGTCAAGCAGGTGATCCCAGGACCCTGAGATCATGATCTGAGCTGAAGGCAGATGCTTAACCGACTGAGCCACCCAGAGTGCCCCTAAACATCAAAAATATATTGAATGGCTTGCTGATAAGTAACAGTATCTTGTTTGGCATATTGAACAAAAAATGATCATTGCAAGTTTGCTGATTGAATTTACTTTCAAACATTGAAAATTTTGCTTCTAATGGACGTTAGGGAGTCTTGTCAATTCTTAGTTTCTACCCCTTTACATGAAGTTAGGCAAAAGTTGGGGAAGAGAATAAACTGTCCACATTATGGTAAAGCAAGGTTATGACATAGAAATCCTTGTCATATGTCTTCAGAGTTTTCTCTGAAGAGTCACATTTTTGCAGCAAGCAAGCATTTACCCCTTTAATGCCTGAACTCCAGCCCCCTCACCCCCCAGCGGCTCTGCAACTCCCTGCCCACCATGCTTGCTCCCGTTCCTTGCTCAGCGCCCCATTCAGTTTCTCCCCGCGTCCCTTCTCTTGCCTGTTCTGTCTCTTGCTCACAGATTAACACCTTCCATGGAAAAGGCCTGGCGTTATGTGGATGGGATCAGCTACATAATTTGAAGCACCCAGCACGAAATGAAAATGCAGGGCTCCTTGTTCAAAAATGATCAAGGATCTCAAGATGGTGACAGCAAAGCATTAAACCAAATGTGGGACCCTCCTGAGTGTGGGGACAGTTTGCACACCCTGGACATTGGCTTGAAGTTGGTGTTCAGTCATTCTCAGCTAATGCCCGAGGGTCCCTTTGCTTGAAGCCCGCACTGGGTCAGGACTGTGAGGTTGGCTGCCCTTTTCTTGATTTGGGCTTCTCAGCTGCTCCATTTCTGCTCAGTGGGTCTATATTATAATCCTTACTAAATCTTTCTGAGACCAGCTGCTGCTCTATGAGAGGCGGAGGGTATGCTAGCGACAGCCCTGGCTCAGGAACCAGGAGACCCAGTGAGGATTATATGACAAGTGACCTTGGGTTGCCCTTGAGTGAGTGCTAAAAAAAAGAAATGGCCCTAGGGCCTGGGAGCCAATAACAATGGTAGGATTATTTAAGATATTTTGGGGGGTATTTTCTTTAGGCGTCCTCTCTTGCCCAGAAGTGCTCTGGAAATTTCTATTTAGTAGTAGTAGGAAATGACCCAGAAAAGTCATATTCTTCATATATTACCTTGTCTATTGAAAGTAATCAGCGTACAAGACTGATGAATCACGGATCTGTACTTCTGAAACAAATAATGCAATATATGTTAAGAAATAAAA
>NW_027408184.1:0-1358 GCF_003265705.2 Callorhinus ursinus | reverse complement strand
CTAGCCCTCCCCCGGCACGGGTGCGTGGAGCCCTGAGTTCCACGCACTTCCTTCGAGGGCAGAAATCTGGGCAGATCCCGTGCCTTAAGCTCCCGCCGGTCACTGGGTTCGAGGGCGCGCTCTACTGTGTATTGTGGCTGAGAGCTCTGGGAACGGCCTCCCCAGAGCGCACCCGAGCGAGCAAGAGGCCGGGGCCGAACACACGCCTCTGGGCTCGGCTCTTGTTGCCGGGCCCAGGACCGTTTGCCCCGTGTGCGAGCGCAGGCCGCAAAACCACCCCCTGAGTCGCAGGAACCACACTGGAGAGCATCCCGGCTCCAGCCGGGACAGCCGTTGTTGAGGGTGGAAGAATTCTGCTGTGTGCCTGCGGCCGTGTGCTGGCAGCGAGTCCCAGACCATTTCCGGAGTGAGACTCAGGCGGCTGCAGAAGGCAGAACATGGCCCCCCGCTTGGTTCGTGAAGCCGGGCCTGCGGCCCCGCTTTGGCATGCAAGTCTCATTGCTAGCGGAGGGAGGCGAAGCAAACACAGTGTAGAGATTCGGTGCTGTAGCTGCGGCTGACCTCTCTGCGGGAGGAGGCAGTGTACGGTGTCCGGGCGCGAGAGCCTGGGGAACGGGTTTCCTACGCCAAACCAGATGAGAAACAGGCCGCTGCGGAAGGCACCTCTCGGCTCAGCTCTTGCTACCCGGAGCTACTACCTCTACACTGCTCCCCGTGGCTCGGGAACTCTGGCCGCTCAACCCTGACTTGGAAGAAAGCAGCCTGGAGACCAGCACAGCTGTAGCTCCCGTCCCCTCTCCACGGGGCGCGGCCCCCTGTTCAACCGTGCTTGTGTTCCCAGCTGCGGAGTCGGTCCCAGCGGAATTCCAAGGGAGAAAGGAGCAGGGGCCCAAGGCGCCTCAGGACGCAACACCTCTTTCCTGAGGCCAGGCCCTCTAGACGACCCTGTGTGCGTTTAGTCCGACCTGCCATCCGCCTAACGCCAAGGAACCAAACGCTAGAGGCCCCGAGCCTCCGCCACGAACGCCCTTCCTGAGCGCACACTTCACCTGTGTGGTGTTTGTGGGAAAGCATGAGCGAAGGAACCTAAACGCGACTCTGAGGGAGAAACAGGCCTGTAAGGAAGGCTACTCTCTCAACCCCTCTCTTGTGTGAGGAGCTTAGCACTGCTCTCCCCTGTGGGCCTGCCTGGAGAACTAGGTACCTAAGCACTAGCCCGGAGAAGCCAGGCTGTAGAGTGACCGAACACTAGCTAACAGCAGTGGAGAGGGACCGTACTGTAGACAGCATCACGGTTCCCGAGGGGGGCAACACTTTCAGTGGGTCTGCGTGAGGGCCTAGGAAACGATTCCCCTGAA
>NW_027408183.1:684-1358 GCF_003265705.2 Callorhinus ursinus | reverse complement strand
TTGGGTCAGGTGGGAAGCCATAGACAGGCATCCCACAGGTCAGGTACAGCATCTGTGTGGCCCACAGAAGGCTGGACTGGGCAGGGGAATAAAAATGTGCTTTATGAGAGGGGAGGGTTACAACCATGTGACAAATAATTGTTGAGCGCCTACTTTATGCCATGCATTATGATGCATGGGAGAACATGGGAATAACGCAAAGCCGGCGCTGCCTGGGGAGACAGGCAGTCAACAAAGATCAGGCACAAGAGGATGTTAGTTCAGACTCTCCCATGGAGGCCCTCCTATGGCAAAGCCAAACAGGAAAGGGGCTGGGGGTGTGTGGCTGTGGCGGGGTGTAGGCAGGATGACCAGGGGAGCTTTCTGAGGGTGATTCCTACCAGCGTTGTGGGTCTCTGGGTCTGGGAGCCGCACACAGGTGAAGTTTCTTTGGAGGAAGTGCACATACCTGCTGACCTGAAAACTCTACTTCAGAATTTAAACTTAATTCGTGTCCCAAACTGCTGTAGGTATTAGATTTAATCCCTGTCTCAGGTCTTAGAAACGTAAGATGTTTTAAGGTCATGTAAAAGAAATTTACCACAAAGTAGCTTTTGCACAATCTGATTTTCTCAATGTTGGGGAAAATTTGTAAGGTCAGAGGGTATCTGAAAGCTGAGAACTTGGGCCCAGGT
>NW_027408183.1:0-674 GCF_003265705.2 Callorhinus ursinus | reverse complement strand
TTGGGTCAGGTGGGAAGCCATAGACAGGCATCCCACAGGTCAGGTACAGCATCTGTGTGGCCCACAGAAGGCTGGACTGGGCAGGGGAATAAAAATGTGCTTTATGAGAGGGGAGGGTTACAACCATGTGACAAATAATTGTTGAGCGCCTACTTTATGCCATGCATTATGATGCATGGGAGAACATGGGAATAACGCAAAGCCGGCGCTGCCTGGGGAGACAGGCAGTCAACAAAGATCAGGCACAAGAGGATGTTAGTTCAGACTCTCCCATGGAGGCCCTCCTATGGCAAAGCCAAACAGGAAAGGGGCTGGGGGTGTGTGGCTGTGGCGGGGTGTAGGCAGGATGACCAGGGGAGCTTTCTGAGGGTGATTCCTACCAGCGTTGTGGGTCTCTGGGTCTGGGAGCCGCACACAGGTGAAGTTTCTTTGGAGGAAGTGCACATACCTGCTGACCTGAAAACTCTACTTCAGAATTTAAACTTAATTCGTGTCCCAAACTGCTGTAGGTATTAGATTTAATCCCTGTCTCAGGTCTTAGAAACGTAAGATGTTTTAAGGTCATGTAAAAGAAATTTACCACAAAGTAGCTTTTGCACAATCTGATTTTCTCAATGTTGGGGAAAATTTGTAAGGTCAGAGGGTATCTGAAAGCTGAGAACTTGGGCCCAGGT
>NW_027408182.1:0-1358 GCF_003265705.2 Callorhinus ursinus | reverse complement strand
CATCCCCAGGCACGTAGAGGCATGTGCACTTGCACACCCACCCCCCCACACACACCACTCTGACTGCCCATCTGGGGGTCAGAAGGGGAGGACACCCAGGGAGTGAGGTGGGGGACAAGGGGGAAAGAAGAAAGAGGTTGGAGACGGCTGGGCCATGGGGCAGGGCATCAGGACTCCTGGCAAGGACCCAGATCCAGAGCATGGGGAAGGGAGACAGGCCAGGTTGATGGTCAGGGGTCCCCAAGGGCCCCAGGGGGTTACCAGGGCACTGGGAAAAGACAGGGTCTGTGTTCCGGTGTCCACCACCACCCTGGGCACTTGGGAGTAGGAAGAGATACCCAGCCCCAAGTCCAGAGGGCTATAGAACAAAAGGTCTCAACTTACTCTGCTGTCACTTGTGCTGCAGAGATGCAGTGTCCCAAGGGTCCCACAGGCTTGTAGAAGAGCCTGCTGGCCTTCGATCTCCATCCCTGACCCACTGTTCTCCCAGTGCTGGGGAAATGTTTTCTACTCCCTCAAGGTCCTTCTCAGTAGAGGACAGACTGGAGGCTTGGGGGGCTGAGGACCTGGGTACACAGAACGTGGCAGAGCACTGGGCCACCAGTCTGGAGACCAAGGTCAGGGCCCTCCTTGTTGCAGCCTCAGGGTCCCCATGTGGAAGAGGATCCAGAATCACTGCTCTGGTCAGGGTGAGGTGGACTTAGGGAGGAATGGAGCACCAGGACCGGAGAGGGAAACAGGGAAAAGGGAGGCTTCTGTGGTTTCTCACATCGCCCATGGAACCCACAGATCCTGCTCCTGTGAGAGACATAGACACAGAGACAGAGAAGGAGACAGAGAATGAACACAGGACAGAGGGAACCAGGAGAAGTCATAGACTTTCCTCCACCAGCTTGGAAATGACATCCCGGCATTTTGTGCCACTCTATTCCTGAGAGCGCCGTCCCACAGGCCATCCACCCTGGAGGGGAGGGGATTCCACAGGGATGTGTGACCAGGATTCAGGGGTGCCAGGGGCCACTGTGGGGACTGCCCAGCACACAGGCACAGACGAGGCCCAGGGACCTGAGCATAACCCTAATGGGAGCGCCTGGAATTCTGTGTTGTGAGAGGACAAGGTCAGAATCAGTTCATTACTACCTTCCCACGGGGGCTGGGATAGAGGCAGGAGGGGGTGGCTTTGCCTGGACCCCAGAGCAGACCCAAATCCCTCCGAGCTGTGTTCCATGCCAAGCCCATCTCCTGGCTCATCCTTGCAATGTCAAGTATGCAGCAGCCTCCCGTGAAGGCAGGTATGGAACATGTGTAGAGGTCCTACCCCTGATGGCGTCCCTAGAAGTAGAAGCCAGAATACCCCG
>NW_027408181.1:0-1358 GCF_003265705.2 Callorhinus ursinus | reverse complement strand
TTCCAGAGGTGCTGTACCAGCTTGCGTTCCCACCAACAATGTAAGCGGGGTTCCCCTTTTCCACATCCTCACGAACATTGTTTGTTTCCTATGTTGCCAGATTTTGCCGTTCTAACTGGTGTAAGGTGTTATCTCGTTGTTGGATTTGATTTGAATTTCTCTCAGGGCTAGTTATGTTGAACATTTTTTTCATGTGTCTGTTAGCCATTTGTACATCTTCTTGGAGAAGCGTCTCTTCATGTCTTCTGGCCATTTGTTGATGGGATTATTTGTTTTTTGAGTGTTGAGTTTGAGAAGTTCTTTATAGATCTTAGATACTAGCCCTTTATCCATAATGTCATTTGTAAATATCTGTCCCATTCTGTTGGTTGCCTCTCAATTGTGTTGATTGTTTCCTTTGCTGTGCAGAAGCTTTTTATCTTAATCAAGTCCCAAAAGTTCATTTTTTGCTTTTGTTTTCCTTGCTTTTACAGAAGTGTCTTAAAATATGTTGCTGTGGCTGTTATTGAAGAAGTTACTACCTAAGTTCTCCTCAAGAATTTTGATGGATTCCTGTCTCAAATTGAGGTCTTTCATCCATTTTGATTTTATCTTTGTGTATGATATAAGAAAACGGTCCAGGTTCAGTCTTCTGCATGTGACTGTCCAATTTTTCCAGCGCCATTTATTGAGGAGACTGTCTTTTTTTTCCCCCACTGGCTATTTCCTGTTTTTTTGAAGATTAGTTGACCTTAGAGTTGAGGGTTCATTTTCGGGCTCTGTTCGGTTCCATTGATCTATGTGTCTGTTTTTGTGCTAGTACCATGCTGTCTTGGTATCACAGGCTTTCAGTATAGCCTGAACTCAGGCAACATGATACCCCAGCTTTGATTTTCATTTTCAAAAATCTCCTGGTGAATTGAAATCTTTTCTGGTTCTATACAATTTTAGGATGTTTGTTTGAGCTCTGTGAAAAATGTCAATTATATTTCGATAGGGATTATTTGAATGTGTAGACTTCTCTGGGCAACACAGATATTTTAATCATGTTTATTTTTCCTATCCATAATCATTGAATATTTTTCCATCTATTTGTGTCTTCCCCTGTTTCTTTCATAAGTGTCCCATATTTTCTAGAGTATAGATCCTTTACCTCATTGCTTAGGTTTTTTCATAGGGATCTAATGGTTTTTTGTGCTATTGTAAATTGACTTGATTCCTTAATTCCTATTTCTTCAGTAACATCGTTTGTGTCTAGAAATGCAACTGATTTCTATGCAATGACTTTGTATCTTGCCAGATTGCTGCATTGCTGGTTGAGTTCTAGCCATGTTGGGGTTGAGTCTTTTGGATTTTCCACACAAAGGATCATGTCATCT
>NW_027408180.1:0-1358 GCF_003265705.2 Callorhinus ursinus | reverse complement strand
CTAGTTCCTTGGGCTGTAGAGTTAGGTTGTTTATTTGAGACTTTTCTATTTTAAGTTGGTAACACTTAAGTTTGATCCCATTCTAGAGCTCAACATTTTTACTCTCCCCGACCATACTTAATGTTTTTAGTGTCACATTTTACATCTTTTTATCCTGTGTATCCCTTAACTAATTATTATAATCATAGTTATCTTTACTATTTTTGTTTTTTAACAAACTTAAGTGTTATCAATGTAAAATAGACTGTTATAGATATAAGTTATTATATGTACGTCTTATGATAGCCACAAAACAAAACCTATAGTAAGTGCAGAAAAGGCAAAGAGAAAGTAATATAAGCATACTGCTAAAGAAAGTCATCAAATAACAAAGGAAGAGAGCAGGAGAAGAAAGGAACAGAGAGGAAATACAAAAACAGTCAAAAACCAATTAACAAAATGGTAATAAGTACATACCTATCAATAACTACTTAAAATGTAAATGGACTAAATTCTTCAGTTGAAAAACATAGAGTGGCTGAATGGATTAAAAAAACAAGACCCATCTATGTGCTGCCTACAAGAGACTGACTTTAGATATAGGACATATACAGACAGAAAATGAAGAGATGGAAAAAGATATTCCATGGAAATGAAAACCAAAAGAAAGTTGGAATAGGTATACTTACATAAGACAAAAGAGATTTTGTCCTATTACAATAACTGTAAAATGAGACAAAGAAGGGCAGATTTGTAAATATTTATGCATCCAATATAAAAGCACCTAAGTATATAAAGTAAATATTAATAGACCTAAGGGGAGAAATAGATAGCAATACAATAATAGTAGGGGACCTTCATTCTCCACTTACATCAACAGATAGATAGCCCAGATAGAAAATTCATAAGGAAACATCAGCCTTAAATGACATCTCAGATAGGCTTACTAGATATTTACAGAGCATTCCAACCCAAAGTAGCAAAATACACACTTTCTAGTGTACATGGAACATTTTCTGAGATAATCATATGTTAAGCCTCAAAACAAGTCTTAATAAATTCAGAGGATTGAAATCATATCAAGCATATTCTCTGACCACAGTGGTATAAAGCTAAAAATTAATTATATAAGGAAAACTGGAAAATTTACAAATATTTGGAGTTTAAACAGCATGTTACTGAACAGACAATGGGTCAAAGAAGTCAAAAGAGAAATAAAAAAATATCTTGAGACAGACAGAATTGGAAATGTAACATACAAAATTTATGGAATGCAGCAAAAGCAGTTCTAAAAGGTAAGTTAATAGCAATAAATGCCTTTCTCAAGAAACAAGAAAAGTCTCAAATAAACAACCTAACTCTACAGCCCAAGGAACTAG
>NW_027408179.1:753-1358 GCF_003265705.2 Callorhinus ursinus | reverse complement strand
CTAGTCTTCCTAACTCCTCTAAGACATTTTTCCTCAGATCTCCACTCTAGTAGTGATTTCTGAAGCAACTGTATTTTGTAGACAAATTGGTAACGTCCTTGTTACCTAACCCCTAACTCTTGCCACAATAATTCTTGGTAATGAACCACCCAAAACCAAGTGTTGCGAACTAACACTCATGTACCTGTCTTGCACCATGTGTCGCTGAGGGGTGGTAGCAGGCAGGCTCCTCTCAGCCACTCCCCTCAGGGCCAGCAGGGTCCCAGGTCTGCTAACACCCTATTGGCTAAAGGAAATCATTGGCTGAGCCCAAAGAGGGGGGCCTGTGCTCTGCCTCATCCAGCAAGGGCTAAGGTGTGGGGCCTGGTACCAGGCTGGGCACAGCATGCATGTTTAGGGCTCCTGACTTCCTCCTCATCTGTACATGTTTGGACGTTCTTTTCTGCAGCCCGGTTGTAGGTCTTGGATGGTTAATCAGGTAGGTTTTCCTGAGTACTACACTGCCCCTAACGTAGTGGTCAGGGCTTGCTGTGCACCAGCGTAGACAGGATGTCCGCACTCTGCGTCATGCATGCTGTGCACATGTGGCCTCCCACTACTCCTGG
>NW_027408179.1:0-653 GCF_003265705.2 Callorhinus ursinus | reverse complement strand
AGGAGAGTGGCATCAAGGAGTCTGTTTCCTGGGGTACTCAGAGGACCCAGGAGGTACCCTATGAGGCAAGGACACCCCTGGAGCGTGGCCACTCTACAGAGATCCCAGTGGTGCAGCCAGGAGAACCGGTGAGGGCTCCCAGGGCTGGGGAGTCAGGCTGGGGATGGGGGATGAGCTAAGGTTTGGGGTGAGACAGGGATGGTGGGAGATGGCAGGAGTGTGGTGGGGAGCCCAGGATGGGGGAGAAGGTGAGAGTGGGGTCGGGGCTGGTGTGACTGCAGGCTGCTATGGGTGAGACAGGGATGGTGGGAGATGGCAGGAGTGTGGTGGGGAGCCCAGGATGGGGGAGAAGGTGAGAGTGGGGTGGGGGCTGTTGTGACTGCGGGCTGCTATGGGTGAGACAGGGATGGTGGGAGATGGCAGGAATGTGGCGGGGAGCCCAGGGTGGGGGAGAAGGTGAGAGTGGGGTGGGGGCTGGTGTGACTGCGGGCTGCTGTGTGCCCAGGCTGTGGACGTCCAGATGCAGAGCATGGCCCTGAGAGGTCCTGACGGGGAGCCCCAACCCGGACTGGAGATCCAGGGACGCGCGGCCTCCATGCCTCGCCCGGCTGCAGAGACTCAGGTGGCTGGTCTGGGAGGGCCAGGGTCATGGG
>NW_027408178.1:0-1358 GCF_003265705.2 Callorhinus ursinus | reverse complement strand
TGTGTGTGTGTGTGTGTGTGTGTGTGTGTGTGTGTGTTTTGCTTTAAAGAAAGTTTCCTTTACTACATATTGTAAATGGAGGAAGATCCAAATAAATTTAAAAGCTTGTCAAATACAAAGCAAACAAAGATAACGAAAGTGCTAGCATGCTTCTCTTGTGTTTTTAATGCACAGAGGAAAAAATAAAACACTAAAAGACAAAGGGAAGAACATCATGAGAGTCTAAGACATTGGAATCTATCCCTTATTATAAAAGCCTTAAGATCTGTTTGCCCTTAAAGGCAAGTGGGATGAGTTCATGACAGCCCTAAGAAAACCTGTTGGGAGGGGTGACTGAGCGGTTCAGTTGCTTGAGCATCTGACTCTTGGTTTAGGCTAGGGTCATGATCTCACGGATGGTCAGATTGAGCGCTTTGTCCCACTCTCTCCCTCTACCCACCCCCCATTCTCTCTCAAATAAATGAAGATGAACAAAACAGTAAACTACTTGGGAAACTATTTCTGCCTTGGTGATTTATACACACACAAAAATGAACAATCAGAACTATGCTGAGATAATTTTTTAGAAAGAGATGGGAACTGTGGTATCAGCACAAGGGTAGACAACAATTGAGAGTGGCCAGTGAGGGGTGGTTCCCATCAGTGGGGACCTTCGGGGGGACCGGGCAGTCTTGTGTATCAGCACGGCCTTGGCAACTGGAAGGCAGCAGCTCCCCAGGTTCCATGTCATCTCGGATGTTCCAACTCTGTTAATTCAAGTGCAGACCGTTACCTGGCATTCTGAGTGCTCCCTCTGTCATTCCGGTTGGAGTGTGAGCTAGGGGCAGTGCCTTCAGCTGTCAGCTGTGGCATCTTGAACCTTGGTTTTGTGGTTCCTGAATCTCAGGTGCTGTGGGGTGTTGTTCAAATTGTTCCCAACAGTAAGTAAAGACTTCCTGTATCCTCACCCCTCAGTCCTGATGAAACCTACTTGATTTCACTGGTTTTTAACCATCCTGTGTTTGGGTTTCTTCTCCTCAGTCCCCAGCTCTACCTCCTCGGCCACACGTCACCATGGCAGCACCTCTTGGCCCTCTGTCTGATCCAGGGGCAGAAATCAGCCTCCTGGAAATCAACCAGGAGCTTCAATCCCAGCTGGAAAAAAGCAAGCAGGACTTCCGAGACCTCAAGGAGAAATTCCTTATATCCGAAGCTACTGCCTACTCCCTGGCCAACCAGCTCCAGAAATACAGTAAGTCCTACAAGATCAGGGCCACCAAAGACATGTCTGTCTGTATTCCTTCTGAGAAACTAAAAACCTCTCCAGATGCTGTCTTCTCTCTTCCAATGTCACATAAATTTCATTCTGACCACAATCC
>NW_027408177.1:0-1359 GCF_003265705.2 Callorhinus ursinus | reverse complement strand
CACATGCAGAAGAATGAAACTGGACCATTTCCTTACACCACACACAAGAATAGACTCCAAATGGTTGAAAGACCTAAACGTGAGACAGGAGTCCATCCAAATCCTAAAGGAGAACACAGGTAGCAACCTTTTCGACCTTAGCCGCAGCAACTTCTTCCTAGAAACATCGCCAAAGGCACGGGAAGCCAGGGCAAAAATGAACTATTGGGATTTCATCAAGATAAAAAGCTTTTGCACAGCAAAAGAAACAGTCCACAAAACCAAAAGACAACCGACAGAATGGGAGAAAATATTTGCAAACGACATATCAGATAAAGGGCTAGTATCCAAAATCTATAAAGAACTTATCAAACTCAACACCCAAAGAACAAATAATCCAATCAAGAAATGGGCAGAAGACATGAACAGACATTTCTCCAAAGAAGACATCCAAATGGCCAACAGGCACATGAAAAAGTGCTCAACATCGCTCGGCATCAGGGAAATCCAAATCAAAACCTCAATGAGATACCACCTCACACCCGTCAGAATGGCTAAAATTAACAAGTCAGGGAACGACAGATGTTGGCGGGGATGTGGAGAAAGGGGAACCCTTCTACACTGTTGGTGGGAATGCAAGCTGGTGCAACCACTCTGGAAAACAGTATGGAGGTTCCTCAAACAGTTGAAATTAGAGCTACCGTTCGATCCAGCAATTGCACTACTGGGTATTTACCCCAAAGATACAAATGTAGGGACCCGAAGGGGTACGTGTACCCCAATGTTTATAGCAGCAATGTCCACAATAGCCAAACTGTGGAAAGAGCCAAGATGCCCATCGACAGATGAATGGATAAAAAAGAGGTGGTATATATACACAATGGAATATTATGCAGCCATCAAAAGGAATGAGATCTTGCCATTTGCAACGACGTGGATGGAACTGGAGGGTGTTATGCTGAGTGAAATAAGTCAATCAGAGAAAGACATGTATCACATGACCTCACTGATATGAGGAATTCTTAATCTCAGGAAACAAACTAAGTGTTACTGGAGTGGTTGGGTGTGGGAGGGATGGGGTGGCTGGGTGATAGACATTGTGGAGGGTATGTGCTACGGTGAGCGCTGTGAATTGTGCAGGACTGTTGAATCACAGATCTGTACTTCTGAAACAAATAACACAACATATTTTAAGAAAAAAGAAAAAGAAGAAGATAACAGGAGAGGAAGAAAAGGGGAGTATGTCAGAGGGGGAGACGAACCATGAGAGATGATGGACTCTGAAAAACAAACTGAGGGTTCTAGAGGGTAGGGGGGTGGGGGGATGGGTTAGCCTGGTGATGGGTATTGAGGAGGGCACGTTCTGCATGGAGCACTGGG
>NW_027408176.1:0-1359 GCF_003265705.2 Callorhinus ursinus | reverse complement strand
CACATGCAGAAGAATGAAACTGGACCATTTCCTTACACCACACACAAGAATAGACTCCAAATGGTTGAAAGACCTAAACGTGAGACAGGAGTCCATCCAAATCCTAAAGGAGAACACAGGTAGCAACCTTTTCGACCTTAGCCGCAGCAACTTCTTCCTAGAAACATCGCCAAAGGCACGGGAAGCCAGGGCAAAAATGAACTATTGGGATTTCATCAAGATAAAAAGCTTTTGCACAGCAAAAGAAACAGTCCACAAAACCAAAAGACAACCGACAGAATGGGAGAAAATATTTGCAAACGACATATCAGATAAAGGGCTAGTATCCAAAATCTATAAAGAACTTATCAAACTCAACACCCAAAGAACAAATAATCCAATCAAGAAATGGGCAGAAGACATGAACAGACATTTCTCCAAAGAAGACATCCAAATGGCCAACAGGCACATGAAAAAGTGCTCAACATCGCTCGGCATCAGGGAAATCCAAATCAAAACCTCAATGAGATACCACCTCACACCCGTCAGAATGGCTAAAATTAACAAGTCAGGGAACGACAGATGTTGGCGGGGATGTGGAGAAAGGGGAACCCTTCTACACTGTTGGTGGGAATGCAAGCTGGTGCAACCACTCTGGAAAACAGTATGGAGGTTCCTCAAACAGTTGAAATTAGAGCTACCGTTCGATCCAGCAATTGCACTACTGGGTATTTACCCCAAAGATACAAATGTAGGGACCCGAAGGGGTACGTGTACCCCAATGTTTATAGCAGCAATGTCCACAATAGCCAAACTGTGGAAAGAGCCAAGATGCCCATCGACAGATGAATGGATAAAAAAGAGGTGGTATATATACACAATGGAATATTATGCAGCCATCAAAAGGAATGAGATCTTGCCATTTGCAACGACGTGGATGGAACTGGAGGGTGTTATGCTGAGTGAAATAAGTCAATCAGAGAAAGACATGTATCACATGACCTCACTGATATGAGGAATTCTTAATCTCAGGAAACAAACTAAGTGTTACTGGAGTGGTTGGGTGTGGGAGGGATGGGGTGGCTGGGTGATAGACATTGTGGAGGGTATGTGCTACGGTGAGCGCTGTGAATTGTGCAGGACTGTTGAATCACAGATCTGTACTTCTGAAACAAATAACACAACATATTTTAAGAAAAAAGAAAAAGAAGAAGATAACAGGAGAGGAAGAAAAGGGGAGTATGTCAGAGGGGGAGACGAACCATGAGAGATGATGGACTCTGAAAAACAAACTGAGGGTTCTAGAGGGTAGGGGGGTGGGGGGATGGGTTAGCCTGGTGATGGGTATTGAGGAGGGCACGTTCTGCATGGAGCACTGGG
>NW_027408175.1:358-1359 GCF_003265705.2 Callorhinus ursinus | reverse complement strand
TTTTGTTTGTTCTGGAAGCTTTTTATCTCTCCTTCTATTTTCAATGACAGCCTAGCTGGATATAGTATTCTTGGCTGCATATTTTTCTCGTTTAGTGCTCTGAAGATATCTTGCCAGTCCTTTCTGGCCTGCCAGGTCTCTGTGGATAGGTCTGTTGCCAATCTAATATTTTTACCATTGTAGGTTACATATCTCTTCTCCCGAGCTGCTTTCAGGATTTTCTCTTTGTCTCTGAGACTCGTAAGTTTTACTATTAGATGTCGGGGTGTTGACCTATTTTTATTGATTTTGAGAGGGGTTCTCTGTGCCTCCTGGATTTTGATGCCTGTTTCCTTCCTCACATTAGGGAAGTTCTCTGCTATTATTTGCTCCAATACCTTCTGCCCCTCTCTCTCTTTCTTCTTCTTCTGGGATCCTAATTATTCTAATGTTGTTTCGTCTTATCGAATCACTTATCTCTCGAATTCTGTCCTCGTGATCCTGTAGTTGTTTCTCTCTCTTTTTCTCAGTCTCTTTATTTTCCATCCTTTCATCTTCTATATCACTGATTCTCTCTTCTGCCTCATTTATCCTAGCAGTTAGTGCCCCCATTTTTGATTGCACCTCATCAATAGCCTTTTTGATTTCGACTTGGTTAGATTTTAGTTCTTTTATTTCTCCAGAAAGGGTTTCTCTAATAACGTCCATGCTTTTTTCAAGCCCAGCTAGTATCTTTAAAATCATGATTCTGAACTCTAGGTCCGACATCGTACTAATGTCCGTATTGAGTAGGTCCCTGGCTGACGGTACTACCTCTTGTTCTTTTTGCTGAGGTGATTTTTTTCGTCTTGTCATTTTGTCCAGAGGAGAATAGATGAATGAGAGAACAAAATGCTAACAGGTTTACAACGTCCCCAGCAAATATACTGCATACAAATCAGAAAAGACCTGAAACCAGGGGAAAAGAAAGGGAAAGAAAGAAAAAAGAAAGAGAAAAAAAAAAAGAAAAGAAAGAAAAAAAA
>NW_027408175.1:0-258 GCF_003265705.2 Callorhinus ursinus | reverse complement strand
AAGATGAAAATTATAAAAGATTTTATAAAAGGACTTGGTAAGATAAGAAGTTGTTTGAAAAAAGAAAGAAGATTTAAAAAAAAGAAAAGAAAAAAGGGAGAGAATGTGATCAGGCAGGAGACTAGAACAGAACCATACACTAGTGATTTAGGGTATATTTTTATCTGTCAGAAGAAACTGTATCTCAAAATTTGAAAGAGAGAACAACTTATATATATATATGCCAAAAATAAGGGTAACTACTATGAAGGGATAAAA
>NW_027408174.1:0-1359 GCF_003265705.2 Callorhinus ursinus | reverse complement strand
AAAGATAAAACAGGTAAGAATAACCTCAAGATCATACATAATAGTAAAATAATTTGAAATGCTGAGTTTTAAGTATTTATTACCTTACTTTTTATTATTCACTTATTTGTATGATTATATGATTTCATTGTTAATAATGGCAACAACCACCTTGCAAAATTCTCAAAAACTTAACAATTGGCTTCTGCAAGTTGGTACAAGCTGGTTTCCCAAGCACTTATTCTAGTGATACTGCAACTCTTGACTCTGATATTCCCCCACCAACACTGATTCTTCTTCTTCTTTTTTTTTAAAGATTTATTTGAGAGGGACAGACAGACAGAGAGAGACAACAAGCAGGGAGAGGAGCAGAGGGACAAGCAGACTCCCTCCTGAGCAGGGAGCCTGATTTGGGACTCAATCCCAGGACCCTGAGATCAGGACCTGAGCTGGGGGCAGACGCTTAACCAACTGAGCCACCCAGGAGCCTCAACACTGATTCTTCTACCATAGAAGCAGAATTACCTCTTAGAAGTGTTCGCAAACTAGAGAGAGTGCAAGGAATCCTAGGCCGTGAGTCCATCTAAGAAGCTCTTGCTGATTCTGCCTTCCATGGAGAAATGAAATGATGGAAACCTTCACCGCCACAGGTGCAGTGGGTCTTGACTTATCTCCCAAATGGAAGAATTGTTATAATAGTCATAATAGTTGACATTTCTTGAGTATTTACTGTGGACCACGCACTGTTCTCAACTTTTACCTGTCCCAACTCATTGGGTTGTCACTCAACACCAAGACGGAGTTTCCATCATCATCATTTACATTCGAGGATAATGAGACACACAAACGTGAGGCTCCTTGCCGAGGTTACAGATGTGGAAAATTAAAAGTTCCAAATTCCCTAAACGCTAGCTCATTTCCTCTCTAAGTTGCGCTTGCAGAGATCAAGTATCTGTTTTTTATTATTTACTTATTTATCAATCCAATAAAAGGTTATCAGTAAAATTTAGTAGGTCCCAAACTGGACCATCATCTTTTCTCCCCAAATCTGTTTTCTCTGTTCTCTTTTCCATGTGCTTGCTGTTCCTGGTACTGACACAACACTAGGCACCCTGGCATCTTGGACTCTTTCCTCCTCATTCTACACAGCTGCCAATCCTGTCCATGGAAACTCCAATATTACTTATTGGGCCTTCTCCTTTTTATTTCCATTTTCCTTCTCATTAAGGACTTCGGTACCTCTCACTCAGATGATTACAGAAGGCCCCTCACCATCTCCAAGTATTTGTTCCAAATGGCATACAGTGCTGCCATTTCCATTAAGGAAATGCAGTTGTTAACCTGAAAACAAAGAGAATTTGGAGACCTTATCCTGCTTAC
>NW_027408173.1:0-1359 GCF_003265705.2 Callorhinus ursinus | reverse complement strand
TTGCCAGTTACAAGTTCAAGACACACTCAGAATCCAACCATTTCCAAGCCCTTCACTGCTGCCACCCTGGACTGAGCTCCTATCAACTCTCACTTGGACACCAGCAAGAATCTCCTCACCTGCTTGATTCCAACCTCCCAGGTCCCTATCCCATCCCCATCTATTCTTCACACCACGGTCAGCAAGAGAATTTTACCATGTGGAGGAAGAGAAGATGGTTACTTCTTTTGGTCAGTCTTCCCTCCTCATACATAGGCACCAAAAAGGCACGTTCTTCTATTTCTGTTCATTGCTGTGTTCACAGGGACCAAGCAGGGCCATAGTTTGTGCAGTTAGAACAAAATAAATATTTGTTAATGAATTACATAAGCAGATATGGAACTGTACCTTAAACTTCTGGGAAAGGAATAAAGGAACTGAATTTTGCATCTGTTTGTGGGACTTCAGGAGGCTCAGCGCTCTGAAATCATGCTTTGCTTTGTCATCATCACTGACTCTACAATGGCCTGTTCACAAGGTTCACTGAATGAACTAGTGGAAAGAATGTAAGATAGGGTTACTAAATTACAAGGTGCCTAGAGCTGACCTGGGCAGAATTCAGATGCTGTTATATCCGCATGCATAGGAGCAGGGGATGAGTAAAGAGTAGAGTTCATATGTCTTGTCAAGACTACCGGAAAAACACTATTCAGCATGGACTGACTGAATTCTGTACCAGCGATGCATGGTACAAAGGTGATGAAGATAAGTGTTGTATTCGGGGACTAAGAAAACTGGAGTTGCCTCTGCCTCTATTAGCTGGTGAACAAGTACAAGTACCTCGGTGGTTTACCTGTTCTGAGGGAGATGCACACAGGGAGTATTTGGGAGCCACAGAGAAGTGAGTGATGATCCTTATCCGAGGAGGCCAGGTGGTCAAGGAAGGACTTATGAGAAAGATTTTCCCTGAGCTGAACCAAGTCTTATGAGGATGTTTAGCAGATGAGAAAAAGCACATTTAGTGAAGAAGGCACAGAGGTTCCTGGGAGGAAGCTAACAAAACAGGGATGGACAGGAATCGCTTGTAGCACGTGTGCCTCTAAGGACAGATCCTGTGCTTTCCAGAGTTCGTAGACACTCCTCCTCTCCAACTCACATTTTCCCCAAAACAAAGTGAGCTACAAAGTGGATAAGAGAGTTGAAAACATCATGAGACATAATCACGGAGGGGAATCAAATATCTGACATCCACCCCAGGTAATGGGAGGACTGACACGTGCATGTAATGCACAGTATTTCCTTTTATTATCAGCACTTACAAGAGAAGAAATTGTCTTCAAAATATCTCTGCCCCAAAGCATGACATGGCTGCTGGGAGGC
>NW_027408172.1:0-1359 GCF_003265705.2 Callorhinus ursinus | reverse complement strand
TGGACTTGATCATGTTCCTGATCCTCACGATCCTGATCCAGCCACATACTGATTGTGAAACTTCCCTTAACCCTGAACTCGACCCTGAACCTTATTCAAATCCTTAACTGACACAGGCCCTTAGTCTGTCCTCGACTGTGACCTGATTCACACAGCCTTGCTTTGATATTCACCCTATAGACTTACCCAGATCTTGACCCTGATCCATTTTTTTATTGAAATCTATTTGACATATAACATTGTGTAAATTTAAGGAGTCCATGTTGATACATTTATGTATCTTACTACATTATATATCATAATAGGATTGCAACAATTAGCACCTCTATCATATTACAAAATTATTCTGTCTTTTTAGTCATTAGAATAATTAAGTTCTAGGTTCCTAGCAAGTTTGTTGATTATAATACAATATTGTTGTCTGTGCTCACTATTCATTATAAATTTGTACCCTTAGGCAACACCTGCCCTGTCCCCTCCACTTCTCAACCCCTGGTAACCACCATTTTGCTCTCTGTTTTTGCAAGTTTGGCTTTTTTAGATTACACGTGTAAGTGATGTCCTATAGTATTTGTCTTTCTCTGTCTGACTTATTCCACTGAGCCTCATTTCCACAAGGTCCACCATGTTGTTGCAAATGGCAGGATGTCCTCTTTTTTCATGGCTGTATAATATTCCATTTTATTTGTTTTTATCCATTCATTTGTTGATGGGCAATTATTGGCTATTGTGAACAATGCTGCAATAACATAGGAGTGCATTACTCTTCAAAATTCTGTTTTTGTTTCTTTTGTGTGTATTCCCAGAAATGGAATCACACTGGATCATTGTTGGGTCTATTTTGAATTTTTGAGAAGCCTTCGTATTGTTTTCCATTGTGGTTGAATCAATGTACATGCACACCAGAAGTGTGAAAGAGTTCCCTTTGCTCCAGATCCTTGCCAGGCATTTTTATATCTTGTCTTCCTGATAATAGGCCTTCTGACAGGTGTGACATGATATTTCATTGTGGCTTTGATTTGCATTTCCCTGATGATGAGTGATGTGGAGCATCTTTTCATGTGTTTGTTGGCTGTTGGGATATGTTCTTTGGAGAAAGGTCTCATTCTATCCATTTTTCAGTCAGATTGGTCTTTGATTTTGAGTTGTATGGGTTCTTTATATATGTTCAATATTAAATCCTTATCCAAAGTATGGCTTGCAAAAACTTTCTTCCATTCTGTAGAGTGCTTTTTCATCTTGTTAATGGTTCCTTTTGCTGTGCAGAAGGTTTTCAGTTCCCTAGAGCCCTATTTGTTCATTTTCACTTTTGTCTTTGGTGCTGCTGGTGTCATATTCAAGGAATCATTGCCAAAACCA
>NW_027408171.1:0-1359 GCF_003265705.2 Callorhinus ursinus | reverse complement strand
CTTTGTGGCCATGATCATGGACAATTTTGAGTACCTTACACGGGACTTTTCCCTCCTAGGGCGTCACCACCTGGACGAGTTCATCCAGGTCTGGGCTGAGTACGATCTGGCCGCGTGGTGAGTGGCCCCCATGCTCCGTGGTCCTCAGGGTGGTCCATGCCACGGATCTTGGGACAGGGCTGGGTGGCTTCAGACCTGTGTCATGTGGCACAGGTTTTGTCAAAGCCCCTCAGGTTTTGGCGGGGTCCGCAGAGGGTGGTGCCAGGTCCCCTTCTAGGTGGCACGCTCCTTCTCATGCCCACAGTGCTCTTACACAGCTCCCTGGGCTGAGAAATGCTCTGTGAGACTCTTAGTCCAGCGCTTAGGTGGTTCCAAGTGGTCTGTGAGGCTCAGGTCTCTTGCCAAATGGGAGTGTACTGTCTCCTCACAGGTCTGTCACATGAGGGGCATGGAGGGCTCAAGGGAGAGGGTGTGGACACAGCAGGAGGGCCTTCCCTTGGGACCTCACCATCCTCATGAAGCTTGGAGGCCTTCATGGCAGAAATGACATTCTTCCCGCCGATGGGCTCAGGCCTCTCCCTCTCTGCCATCTCTTGGGAACAGGAGCCAACATGCACCTCTGTGTCCCCAGCCCAGGCTGCAAATAGCGGGCGCTTGGTGAACTTTCACTGAAATCAAAGGAGCTACCAGAAACGGTCTAGTATGTTGAAGACCCTTTGGTCATGGTGGGAAAGGGTTACTGTGTTGCATTAAGTGAGGGGTAGTTTGTTTCCAGACAGAGCAAGTATGTCATGAGGGGACTGGCTTGGGTTAGAAGGATGTTCTGTGATCCATGGGAGAGTCCTGCACACCCAGGACACATAGTCTTATTCTCGGGGCTAGCAAAGCAGCATGGACTCACCATCTTCTCATTTGTCTGTTCCTTCATCACTCGCTTCTTCATTTGCTTATTCATTCATTCACTCTCTCAAGCGGATACTTGAGTAGTTATTCAGGGCATGCTCTCTGCAAGGCCAACACAGGACATGGAGGGGCCAAGAGACCTGGCTGCTGGGGAAGGCATAGGTCTGCTCATCCCCTCGCTCATGGTGAGCGCTCAACAGACATGAATGTGAATGAACAGTGCATCAGTAAATGGATGGGCATCCATCCCTTCCAACGCTCAAAGGGAATGAGAAGACTGTGAAGATGAGGTGTAGCCACTTCCCACCTCCTCTCTCCGAGGCTCCCAGCTTGCCCATGTCCCCCTCGCACAGCTCTGTGTTTGGTCACCCCTTGCGTGGTAGAGGCCTGGAGGAGATGGTCAGTGTCGTCGTGGGGAGGACCCTACTGCCCACAGTTTTTCCCTAAATTGGAGCT
>NW_027408170.1:0-1359 GCF_003265705.2 Callorhinus ursinus | reverse complement strand
GACCTAAAATCTAACCAAGTCGAAATCAAAAAGGTTATTAATGAGGTGCAATAAAAAATGGAGTCTCTAACTGCTGAGATAAATGAGGCAGAAGAGAGAATTAGTGATATAGAAGACCAAATGATGGAAAATAAACAAGCTGGGAAAAGGAGAGATAAACAACTACTGGATCACGAAGGCAGAATTTGAGAGATAAGTGATACCATAAGATGAAACAATATTCGAATAACTGGGATCCCAGAAGAAGAAGAAAGAGAGAGAGGGGCAGAAGGTATATTGCAGCAAATTATAGCAGAAAACTTCCCGAATTTGGGAAAAGAAAAAGGCATCAAAATCCAGGAGGCACAGAGAACCCCACTCAAAATCAACAAAAATGGGTCAATACCACAACCCATTTTTTTAAAAGATTTTATTTATTTATTTATTGGACAGAGACAGAGACAGCGAGAGCAGGGACACAAGCAGGGGGAGTGGGAGAAGGAGAAGCAGGCTTCCCACTGAGCAGGGAGACTGATATGGGACTCGACCCAGGACACTGGGATCATAACCTGAGCCGAAGGCAGCCGCTTAATGACTGACCCACCCAGGAGCCCACGACCTATATTTAATAGTAAAACTTATGAGTCTCAGAGACAAAGAGAAAATCCTAAAAGCAGCTCGGGAGAAGAGATATGTAACCTACAATGGTAGAAACATTAATTGGCAACAGACCTAACCACAGAGACCTAGCAGGCCAGAAAGGACTGGCATGATATCTTCAGAGCAATAAACGAGAAAAATATGCAGCCAAGAAAACTATATCCAGCTAGCTTGTCACTGAAAATAGAAGGAGAGATAAAAAGCTTCCAGGATAATCAAAACTAAAGGAATTTACAAACAACAAACCAGCCCTACAAGAAATATTGAAAGAGGCCCTCTAAGTAAAGAGAGAGCCTAAAAGTAACATAGACCAGAAAGGAACAGAGACAATATACAGTAAGAGTCATATTCCAGGCAATACAATGGCACTAAATTCAAATATTTCAAAAATGACCCTGAATGTAAATGGGCTAAATGCCCCAATCAAAAGACACAGGCTATCAGATTGGATAAAAAAACAAGTCCCATCAATATGGTGTCTGCAAGAGACTCATTTTAGATCGAAAAACACCACCAGAATGAAAGTGAGGGGGTGGAAAACCATTTACCATGCTAATGGACGCCAAAAGAAAGCTGGGGTGGCAATCCTTATATCAGACAAATTAGATTTAAACCAAAGACTGTAATAAGAGATGAGGAAGGACATATATCCTACTTAAAGGGTCTATCCAACAAGATCTAACAATTGTAAATATCTATGCCCCAATCATGGGAGCAGCC
>NW_027408169.1:0-1359 GCF_003265705.2 Callorhinus ursinus | reverse complement strand
CTGGGCAGTCCTGAACCCTGAGCCATCAGGTGGGAATGGTGTGGCAAAATGTGCTCAGGCTAGGGAGTAGGGGTGGGTGTAGAGGATTTGGGACAAATTTGGAAGAGCTATACTACCATTGGTTTCTTTCCACTTACAGATAATTCCTCCTCCTCAGAGCTTCGCAGGATCTAGAACGGATTCTCCTGGCACTCTAACCTTTCATATGCTCAAATCCTTGTCGTTAGTTTTTCCCTTCTCTCCTCATTGGGCCTGTCATCTGTAGCTGACACTTGGATCTCCTTCCTGGGGAGACAGGGCTTATGCTCAGGGAACACTGATGGGAGGCCATGGATTGGATAGAGCATGTAGAATCCGATTGATGGTTTATTGTGTATCTTCCGAAACTTTCCATGCCCACGAATAGATTTACATATAACAGTCTTCTTATTTAGTCACTGTTCATAACTCTGACTTCCTGTTTCCTTTATCAAATTAGAGTTATTTTCGTATTAGCACACAGGCACTCACCTTCTCAAAATTACGTTTGCGGTAGCAGTACTTATGAGATATAGTGCCACATTTCCTTCCTGGGTGGGCTTATCTAGCCCCCTTCATTAGCTTTTCCACAATGTACTCATTTCCCCACATATAAGCCAATAATTGTTTATATCAAATTCACTGATCTTTGCAAAACGAATAGATGTTCCAATTGTCATTTTTTTTAAAGTATGAATGAAGTTTTTGACAAGTGAAGTGAGACTCTCTGATCTGCCTTCATATCCCTGTGGATACTCTAACCCTGAAAATGGCTTATAGGTCCCAGAGCAGATACTGCTGCACACAGACACATGAAGAACACGGGAAAACTGTACAGGCTGTACAATGAGCCAGCATCAAAGGTCATCTAGCAACTGAGGGATATGCTCTTTCTTTCTCTGTGGGATGGTTTAGGCAAATGATAAGTATTTTTCTAAAAGGCAGAAAACATAATAAATTTTATTCCTAGGAACAGTAACAAGATGATTTGATGGTGGCTAAATCTGTGCACATGGTAAAAGCCTGACTCCTGAGCATTCGGGAATAACAGACCTAAAATATGTGTAGGCAAAAGTGCTAACTGCGTATTTGATCCATATGAGAAATCTCTTTTTACGATTTATTTATTTATTTATTTGAGAGAGAGAGATAGCATGAGAGAGACCATGAGCAGAGAGAAGATGCAGAGGCAGAGGGAGAAGCAGGCTCCCCACTGAGCAGGAAGCCCGATGTGGGACTTGATCCCTGGACCCTAAGATCATGACCTGAGCCGAAGGCTGACATTTAAATGACTGAGTCACTCAGGCACACCCAATACAAGAAATCTTATATTTACACAGA
>NW_027408168.1:0-1360 GCF_003265705.2 Callorhinus ursinus | reverse complement strand
GGAATTTGTTGGAAAGTTGGAAAAATGGAGCAGTCAAGTGACGGGGTTAGGAAATATGGAAATAAAAGATTATTCATTTTTGCTTCTTACTCCTTCTCGTCTGTCATTCTGCAAAAGTAACATAGATGCGTGCGCCTTCACTCACTTAGTTCTTCAAGAAAGGAAGAGAAATGACATCTCAGCACAGAGGGAGCCCTGCTCACTGGCTCCTTGATTCCCAGACATGGGCTGAGCTCTGCTCTCTGGAAGGCCCTGTGTGTGAGCAATGAGGACATTAGGAAAAGCAGGACACGTTCCACACTTAGGGGACTGTCTAGCAGCTGCACTCATGGCAGGAAAGTGGGGAGAGGTGCCCTGAGACCCGCAGAAGAAGTGGAAGAAGGGTGAGGGAGTGCGGCTCCCGGGGCAAGCACTGCAGTGGAAGTGCCCCTGGCCTGGGTGGCTCAGGGTGTCAGGTCACCGTGCTTCCTTCTGTGCAGCTGATCACCGTGAACCTGGGGGGTGACAGTGGCCCTACTTGGAGACAGGGTACCTTAGAGGTGGGAGCAAAGTCTGAAATGGATAATTGCTCTGAGAAGTTCCTTCTGGATCATGGACAAACCAGGGAGAAATCTCCTCCTGGGGCAGGAAAAGAAGGTATCCTGCACTCTCATCCCAAGGCTGCTGAACACAGTGCACAGACTAGGTGTTTTATATCCGTCACCTGCAAGTATTTCTGAAGAAATACAGTGATATTTCTTTGAAGTGGAGCCCAGAAGACTCTAGACTGGCTCTCTTGTCCTAACCATGCAAAGCCAGAACCCACTGCGTTAAAAAGTCATTTTAGTTTGATTATCTGGAATGTAATTTGGACAGCTATAAGTAAGCAGGTCTAGGTTTTGGTGGGGGGAGAAATGAGTGAAAGGAGTGGTTTGGTGGAAGAGCAGCTGGGAGGGAGGGAAGGAGCTGGTCTTTGACTCACATTCCAGGAGCTTTGTATTGTGTCCAGCTGGGACAATTCCCTCACACCTAAATGCCATACATATTCCCATATATCTCACATATATCCTCTGATTTAGAAAATGGATTGAGTTTTACTTATGAAGCACCCTCTTTGGCTGATTAGCTACTCCATGTCCTATTGAGCTGCACATTCTCTAACATGACCTCGGTAACAAAAAAAAAAAAAATAAAATAACCCAGAGGAGAGTGGAAGGCCCTGGGATCAAAACAACACTTGAAATCACTGCCATTCATCAAAGTTCCAATATGTGCCAAGCACTGAGCAAGGTGCTTTCCATATATCACATGCATTCCTGCAGTCCTGCAAGACAGGGCTTATCAAACTCACTCACTTAACTCACTCACTTCAGAAAGAACC
>NW_027408167.1:0-1360 GCF_003265705.2 Callorhinus ursinus | reverse complement strand
CTCCCAGGAGCAGGATCTGTGGGTTCCATGGGCGATGTGAGAACCCTGAGAAGCCTCCCTTGTCCCTGTTTCCCTCTCCGGTCCTGGTGCTCCATTCCTTCCTAAGGCTTCCTCACCCTGACCAGAGCAGTGATTCTGGATCATCTTCCAATGGGGACCCTGAGGCTGCAACACAGAGGGCCCTGACCTTGGTCTTCATGCTGGTGGCCCTGTGCTCTACCACATTCTGCATACCCAGGTCCTCAGCCCCCCAAGCCCCGAGTCTGTCCTCTCCTGAGAAGGACCTCGAGGGGGTAGAAAACATTTTCCCAAGACTGGGATCACAGGGGGTCAAGGATGAAGATCCAAGGCCAATAGGCTCTTCTACAAGCCTGAGGGAACCTTGGGACACTGCATCTCTGCAGCCGAAGTGACAGCAGAGTAAGCTGAGGCCTTTTGTGCTATAGCCCTCTGGAATTGGGGGTGGGAATCTATTCTTACTCCCAAGTGCCCAGGGTGGTGGACACCGGAACCCAGACCCTGTCTTTTCCCAGTGCCCTGGCAACACCCTGGGTCCCTTGGGGACCCCTGACCATCAGCCTGCCCTGTCTCCCCTCCCCATGCTCTGGATCTGGGTCCTTGCCAGGAGTCCTGATGCCCTGCCCCATGGCCCAGCTGTCTCAAACCTCTTTCTTCTTTCCCCCTTGTCCCCCACTTTGCTCCCAGGGTGCCCTCCCCTTCTGACCCCCAGCTGGGCAGTCAGAGTGGTGTGTGTGGGTGGGTTTGCAGGTGCGCATGCCTCTACATGCCTGGGGATGCCAAGGTCATGTCCCCACATGGGACATGGTGGGTAGCTATCCCGAGCATCTGAGGGGCTATCACCCCCAAAGGGAACCTCATGGGAGGGTTGGGGCTGGCCTAGGACTGGAGAGCAGCCCTGCTTCTTGGGCTCTGCATATCTCATTTGTCTTCGGCCAGTGCCTGCCTCTCTTGACCCAGGTTCACAACTGTCCCTGGGGGTTGGAAATGTTAAAGCTTGAACGTGGCCACTCCTCCAGGTTTAGGTGGGGGACAGGTGCACCAGGCACCCAGGCCTCCCCACCGAGAGCGCCAGTCAGGTGTGTCATGGCCAGGTGTGCAAAGGGGACCTGCACGCAGCACCTGTACGGTGAACCAGCCCTGCAGCGGATGTACATGAGACCCATGGCTCTGAACCTGACCGGTCCCCCAAATTCCATAACCAAGCCAACCGCTCTGTGGCCCCAAAGTCCACTGGGCCCCGCAATCACACCCAACCTGGGCAGCAGACCTTAGGGTGCAAGGCTAGTTGGGTAGGACATCTGGGGACACACAGGTCATTTAATACCCCTCCCACCCAGCT
>NW_027408166.1:0-1360 GCF_003265705.2 Callorhinus ursinus | reverse complement strand
TGACCGTAGTTCATTTCAGGGCATCATCAAATTCTCAACCTTTCTTCATGGGCGAATTGTTGTCCTTCTCTCCTTCCATTCCATTAGCCTCTCTCCTAGATCACTTACTTTATCTTCTGCCTCATTCACCATAGCTGTTAGAGCATCTGATTTAGACTGAATCTCAGTTATAGCATTTTTAAATTCGGCCTTATTAGATCTGATTTCTGTGCTTAGAGATTCTCTACAGTCTTTTATGCTTTTTTCAAGCCTAGCTATTAACTTTATAATTACTATCCTGAATTCCATCTTTTACCTCTTACTTATATCCATATCGATTATCTCTATGGCAGAGAACATTATATCTGGTTCTTTCTTGTTGTGAATTCCTCCTTATAGTCATTTTTCCCAGAGAATGGTGGACGGATGAGTGAGTGAGCAGAGTCCAATATATCAACCACAACCCAAGCGAAATACACTCTAGACGCATCCAAAGCAGTCAGAGACCATTACAGAAAAGCAAAGCAAGCCAAAACAAAATACAAAGGTGGGGGCGGGGTTGGGGGAGAGGCTATAATACAGCAGGGTGGACAAAGCAGGGTGCTCCACTTGTTCTGGAGTGAATTTTGGTTTGTGTGTTAGAATACCCTACATCCCAAAATTGCAAGACAAGTAAAACATATATATAGAAAAAAAATTTTAGCCTCAAAGATAAATGAATCATGAGAAAAAACCTTGATTTCCATATACTATTTTCCCTTGGCGCTGGAGTTTTACAGTCTTGTGGGATCTATAAACCAGTTGTCCACCTGTTCTTCCAGTCTGTCTTCTGGGGGAAGGGCCTGCTCTGCTGCTTCTAAGGTGTCCTTGCCTGGGTGAAGTTGCCCCACCCCTTGTGAGTGGGCCGGGCTCAATATAAGCTGGTCGCCTGTGTGGCTTTCATTTTCTGGAGGCTTTCTGTGCCTCTTTAGAGGATCAGAGTAAATATGGCCATGCCTGGTTCTCTGGCTCAGAGCTGAAAGGTCATGTTGCCCCTCTTCAGTAAACCCTCTAAGACAGTCTTCACTCGTGTGTGTGTGTCAAACTCTGTGGACTCTTGCGGTACACGCCCACCACAATCCTCTTGGGAGGAGTCCAAGGGACCCGTGTCCCTGCCTTTTGTATGTCCTGGGACTGAGAGTGTTTGTGGGCTCATACATTTACCCTGCTCGGCTCCTCCCAGAAGAGGGCTGGGTGTTGCCCTACTGTCCTTTCTGTGGCCACTGCCCTGAGAGCTGTTGCCCAGTCATGGGCACACCTGTGTCACCCGTCCCAGGGGATGGAAAATGGCCCATGTGTTCTAGTCATTTTCAGGGTGCTCAGGCAAAGAGCAGGCACTTGA
>NW_027408165.1:0-1360 GCF_003265705.2 Callorhinus ursinus | reverse complement strand
GAGAACGGGAGAACTCCAGCGCTAGGGGAATACTGCACATAGAATTCATGGCTTTTTTACCATGATTCATTAGTCTTTCAAAGTTAATTTTTTTAACTTTTTTTTTTTAATTTTTCTTTCTCACTTTTCCAACCAACATCTTATCAATCCCTTTTTTTAAAAAAAACATTTTTATTTTTCATTTTTAGAGTCATAGTCTATCCCTTCATAGTAGTTACCTTTATTTTTGGCATATATATATAAGTTGTTCTCTCTTTAAAATTTTGAGATACAGTTTCTTCTAACATATCAAAATATACCCTAAATCTCTAGTGTATAGCTTTTTTCCAGTCTCCTGCCTGATCACATTATCTCCCCTTTTCTTTCTTTCTTTCCTTTTTTTAAATCCTCTTCTTTATTTTTTCAAACACCTTCTGATCAATTCCTTTTTTAAAATTTTTATAATTTTCATTTTTACAGTCATATTCCATCCCTTCATTGTATTAACCCTTATTTTGTACATATATGTCTTTCTTTAAAATTTTAGGAGGCACTTTCTTCTAACAGACCAAAATACACCCAAAATCTAGTGTGTGGCACTGATCTATGCACCAGCCTGATCATATTTGATCATATTGTTTTTTTTGTTTGTTTTTACCTTTTTCTTTTTTTCTCTCTTTCTTTTTTCTTTCTTTCCCTTTCTTTTCCCCTGGTTTTAGGTCTTTTCTGATTTGTTTAGAGTATATTTTCTGGGGATGTTGTTAACCTGTTAGCATTTTGTTCTCTCATTCATCCATTCTCCTCTGGACAAAATGACAAGATGAAAAAAATCACCTCAACAAAAAGAACAAGAGGCAGTACCGACTGCCAGGGACCTACTCAATATGGACATTAGTGCGATGTCAGAACTAGAGTTCAGAATCATGATTTTAAAGATACTAGCTGGGCTTGAAAAAAGCATGGAAGTTATTAGAGAAACCCTTTCTGGAGAAATAAAAGAACTAAAATCTAACCAAGTCTGAATCAAAAAGGCTATTAATGAGGTGCAATAAAAAATGGGGGCACTAACTGCTAGGATAAATGAGGCAGAAGAGCGAATCAGCGATATAGAAGACCAAATGATGGAAAATAAAGAAGCTGAGAAAAAGAGAGATAAACAATTACTGGATCACGAGGGCAGAATTCAAGAGATAAGTGATACGATAAGATGAAACAACATTAGAATAATTGGGATCCCATAAGAAGAAGAAAGAGAGAGAGGGGCAGAAGGTATATTGGAGTAAATTATAGCAGAGAACTTCCCTAATGTGGGGAGGGAAACAGGCATCAAAATTCAGGACGCACAGAGAACCCCCCTCAAAATCAATAAAAATAGGTCAAC
>NW_027408164.1:0-1360 GCF_003265705.2 Callorhinus ursinus | reverse complement strand
AGAGACAGAAAGTAGAATGGTGATTGCCAAGCCTGGGGACAGAGGGAATGGGGAGTTAGTATTAATGGGTACAGAGTTTCAGTTGGGGAAGATGAAAAATTCTGGAAATGTTTGGTGGTGACAGTTGCACAACAATGTGAATGTACTGAATGCCATAGAAATATACACTTGAAAATAGTTAAAACACTAAATTTCATATAATATATATTTTCCCATTATAAAAAAAAGATTGTGGCATCATCTCCTTAATTAAATATTTTCAAAGATTAAAAAATCACAAACCCGGTAGTTATAAGGAAACCATATTTACTGTAAAGCTGTATTTCTAGAGAGGTTAATTTGGGGCGTACTCATTTTATGTGCATATACTAATATGCATGTGAATGGCAGGCATTTGTGGAACATGAAATATATGAGTTAGCTGAAAAAAATTGTGTGGACTTGTGAACATTTATTAAAGTGACAGCAATATGAATACACTAGGAAGGGCTGAATTCTTGCCCTCTTTAATTCCATCCATTTATTGATCTCTATGAGTCAGGAACAATGCTAGGCTGCAGTTATATGGTGAGTTCCTAAAGCCTCCAGTATCAAGAAGAAGACATACAGGGACAAAGAAAACATATATAAATTATTTTTTTTCATACTGTAATGAGAACAATGTAAGTAATAAAGAAGGAGCTAAGCTAAATACCAACAAAGGGAGACCTACTTTAGATAGGGTGTTTAAGGAAGTTTTCTCTACCAAGGTAGATTTTAAACTAAAATCTAAATGATGAAGATAAACTACCCACTACCCAAGAAGAAGAAAGAACATCTCACGTGTAGAAGAAAAGCTATGTAAAGGTTCTAAAGTGATAAAGAGTTTGGCATGGTCAGAAATGTGACGAGTGACTAGAAAGAAGCAAGCAAAGGTAGGACTTACATGGCAGTGTATGGGTGTGAGATGAACAGGAGCTATTATCAGCATTTTCCAAAGGGTTTTTCTGCTCTGAAGGTGGCCACTAGTCACCTGGGGCTATGGAGCAATTGAAATAGGGCTAGAATAACTGAAGAACCTATTTTTAAAATTTTATTTAATTTCAATGGAGTTAGATTTTAACTTAAGCAGTTTCATGCAGCTGGTCGTCAGTGTGCTGAAGGATGCAGAAGTAGTCATGTGGGGCCTCACAGGCCATGATAAGTGCTTTCATGTTATTAGGAGAGCAATGGAAAACCACCATAGCAAGGGTGTGATGAGATCCAATGTCTGTCATAGAAAATGGGTTGTTGTTGCTGCTTTCTGTATCACATACATTAAAAGAATAGAGCAAAAAATAGAGCTACCATACTATCCAGCAATTGCACTACTGGGTATTTA
>NW_027408163.1:0-1213 GCF_003265705.2 Callorhinus ursinus | reverse complement strand
AAAAAAAAAAAAAAAAAGACAGATTTCGTATCACTTCCTGTTCAACTCACAGACATTTGGTAAATGATGAAGCACCAAGTCAATGAAGATGGGAAAAATGCAGAAGAGAGCTCCTTTTTTTTGTGTGTAATAAATAGTATCACTGGGGTGGGGGGAAGGGAGTTATTTTAATGAATTTATACATGAACACTCTAGGGGAAATGAGGTCTTCAGTTTATACATTGTTTTGAACATAAATCAGTTTATACTTTGCATTGAACATAAATTTGAAAATAGAGAAAAATTGGACACTGAGTATTCAATTCATCTTTCAGTATAATTCAAAGAGTCCACAAATAAATAAATCCAAGAGTCACATGCACCTAGGAATATGATCAAGGTGCTGGGATGATAATTTTTTGAGAATGTTTCAGTCGGTTCTATTGATATGGTTAGGCCACAAGAAAATGGAAAAATAATCAGAGGGATCAATAGTTTTTTCTCCTCACACTACATTTTAGGGAAAAATAAAGGGTTGGAAAATTATATAAAAATACACAGAGAACCTGTTGCATGCAATACATATTTTGGTCTTATTAATATACAGTGAAAGTTATTATGAACTGTTTGACAAAGACTGAATAATGCCGAGGTCACTGGGATGAAATGTTACAAAGTGGCAGTTTATACATATCTGTATTTTAAATAAGAAAATTATTGCATTGAATTGGCTCTAATGGTTTTTCATAAACTTTATTCTTTTTTCTTTCCTTTTTTTAATTTTATTTTTTTAATTATGTTTTGTTAATCACCATACATTACATCATTAGTTTTTGTTGTAGTGTTCCATGATTCATTGTTTGCATATAACACCCAGTGCTCCATGCACTACGTGCCCTCTTTAATACCCATCACCAGGCTAACCCGCCCCCCCGCCCCCCTCCCCTCTAAAACCCTCAGTTTGTTTCTCAGAATCCGTAGTCTCTCATGGTTCGTATCCCCCGCTGATTCCCCCCTTCATTCTTCCCCTCCTGCTATCTTCTTTTTTTTTTTTTTTAACATATAATGTATTATTTGTTTCAGAGGTACAGGTTGGTGATTCAACAAGTCTTACTCAATTCACAGTGCTCACCATAGCACATACCCTCCCCAATGTCTATCACCCAGCCACCCCATCCCTCCCACCCCCCACCACTCCAGCAACCCTCCGTTTGTTTCCTGAGATTAAGAATTC
>NW_027408162.1:0-1361 GCF_003265705.2 Callorhinus ursinus | reverse complement strand
TAGGGGAAAAGCTCTCAGCTTTTCCCCATTGAGAATGATAATTCGCTGTAGGTTTTTCATAGATGGCTTTTATGATATTGAGGTATGTACCCTCTATCACTATACGCTGAATTGTTTTGTTCAAGAAAGGATGTTGTACTTTGTCAAATGCTTTTTCTGCATCTATTGAGAGGATCATATGATTCTTGTTCTTTCTTTTGTTAATGTATAGTATCACGTTGATTGATTTGCGGATGTTGAACCAGCCTTGCAACCCAGGGATAAATCCCACTTGGTCATGGTGAATAATCCTTTTAATGTACTGTTGGATCCTATTGGCTAGTATTTTGGTGAGAATTTTTGCATCCATGTTCATCAAGGATATTGGTCTTTAATTCTCCTTTTTGATGGGATCTTTTTCTGGTTTTTGGATCAAGGTAATGGTGGCCTCATAAAATGAATTTGGAAGTTTTCCTTCCCTTTCTCTTTTTTGGAACAGTTTCAGGAGAATAGGTATTAATTCTTCTTTAAATGTCTGATAGAATTCCCCTGGGAAGCCATCTGGCCCTGGGCTTTTGTTTCTTGGGAGACTTTTGATGACTGCTTCAATTTCCTTAGTGGTTATAGGTCTGTTCCGGTTTTCTATTTCCTCCTGGTTCAGTTTTGGTAGTTGATACATCTCTAGGAATGCACCCATCTTCCAGGTTATCTAATTTGCTGGAATAGAGTTGTTCATAATATGTTCTTATAATTGTTTGTATTTCTTTGGTGTTGGTTGTGATCTCTCCTCTTTCATTCATGATTTTGTTGATTTGGGTCATTTCTCTTTTCTTTTTGATCAGTCTGGCCATGGGTTTATCAATCTTGTGAATTCTTTCAAAGAACCGGCTCCTAGTTTCGTTCATCTGTTCTACTGTTCTTTTGGTTTCTATTTCATTGATTTCTGCTCTGATCTTTATTATTTCTCCTCTCCTGCTGGGTTTAGGCTTTATTTGCTGTTCTTTCTCCAGCTCCTTTAGCTGTAGGGTTAGATTGTGTATTTCAGACTTTTCTTGTTTCTTGAGAAAGGCTTGTATTGCTATATACTTTCCTCTCAGGACTGCCTTTGCTGTGTCCCAAAGATTTTGGACAGTTGTGTTTTCATTTTCATTGCTTTCCACGAATTTTTTGAATTCTTCTTTAATTTCCTGGTTGACCCATTCATTCTTTAGTAGGATACTCTTTAGCCACCACGTATTTGAGTTCTTTCCGACTTTCCTCTTGTGATTGAGTTCTAGTTTCAAAGCATTGTGGTCTGAAAATATGCAGAGAATGATCCCAATCTTTTGGTACCGGTTGAGACCTGATTTGTGACCTAGGATGTGATCAATTCTGGAGAATGT
>NW_027408161.1:0-1361 GCF_003265705.2 Callorhinus ursinus | reverse complement strand
GTGCAGTATTCCCCTAGCGCTGGAGTTCTCCCATTCTCCTTGATCGATCAACTTGGTCTTGGCTTGCTGGCTGTTTGTGCTGATCTTCTGGGGGAGGGGCCTGTTGCTGTGGTTTCCAAATGTCTTTGCCGGAGGCGGAATTGCCCCGCCCTTGTCGGTCCAGGCTAAGGAAGCTGCTCCGGTTTGTTCTCAGGAGCTTTTGTTCCCTGCAAGCTCTTGGTACAGCTTTGGAGGACCAGGGCAGAAATGGTGGCCTCCCAATCTCCACCCAGAGGAGCTGAGAACTCGGGGCCCCGCTCCTCAGTGTGTCTCCAGGGAAAAGCAGTCACTCCCGTGTCCCTGGTCTCCGGCCGCACTCCGTGCTCACCCAGCCTGTGATCGAGCGTTGCTATCTCTGGCACCCGACCCCGCACGGAGTCTCCAAACCCAGCAGATCCCTGCAGTGCGTTCCCGCACCGCTCCTCCCTGGGAAGGAAGGGGAGTCTCCCCGGATCTGCTGCTTGTTGGGTCCCTGCTGGGGGAGCCGTGCCCCGACTGGGCCGCAGATCACAGTTTATGGCAACCCCGAGCTGAGAGCCCACGACTCTGCTCCGTCTCTGCAGCCGGCTTCCCCGCTCTGATACCTGGGAGCTCTGGCGCACTCAGGCACCCCCGGTCTCTCGGTGACCCCAAGGGTCCGAGACCACACTGTCCCGGGAGGATTCCACCCCCCGCTTAGCCACTGCAGCGACGTCCCTCCGCCGAGCCAACTTCTAAAAGGTCCGATTTTGTGCTCCGCGGCTCTATCACTTGCCAGAAGCGGCCGGCGGAGGCCCCTCCCCCGCCGTCTATTCTCCCGAATATCGCCTCGGATTCACTTCTCCGCACGCCCTACCTTCCAGTAAGTGGTTGCTTCTCTGTTCAGAGAGTTGTTGCTACTCTCCTGTTCGATCTCCTGTTGAGTTCGTAGGTGTTCAGAATGGTTTGATCCCTATTCAGCTGAATTCCTGAGACCAGACGAAATCTAGGTCTCCTACTCCTCCGCCATCTTGCTCCGCCCCAGGAATGGAGTTCTGATACAAGGTACCATATTAACAATCCTTGAAAATATTTTAAATGAAATAGGCCAGATACAAAAAGGACAAATATTGTATGATTCCACTTACATGAGGTATCTAGAATAGGAAATTCATAGGGACAGAAAGTAGAATAGAGATAACCAGTGGCCAGAGGAGCGCAGTTTGGGAAGCTATTGCTTAATAGTTAGAGTTCTGTTTGGAATTACGAAAAAGTTCTGGAATTGATAGTGGTGGTGTTCATACAACACTGTGAATACCCTTAATGCCACTGTATTGTACACTTAGAAATAGTAAAAATGGTAA
>NW_027408160.1:0-1361 GCF_003265705.2 Callorhinus ursinus | reverse complement strand
AGTTCTTCTCTATGTAATTGAGATAGAATACTTTATATTGATTTACCTTCAAGTTAATGCATTGTTTCTTTTTTTATGCTATCTTCAATTTCCTGTTGATTCTACTTAGTGAATTTTTATTTCAAATAGTATAATTTTTAGCTCTGAAATCATATTTGTTCCTTTTTTAAAGTTTCTATTGCTCTTCTGAGATTCCTCATTTGTTTCTTCATTATAATTATACTTTCTTTGAGCTGTTTAAAGTCCTTATCTGCTAATTGTAACATATGGTCATCTTGGGGTCAATTTCTGTTGACTCTTTTTCTCTTGACAATGGTCAAATTTTTTGTTTCTTTTCATATCTAATTTTAAAAATTATATTGTGCATAGCTGTATTGTCTTTAAAAGGTGATAAGGGTTTTTTTGGCAGGTAAAGTTACTGGCAGATCATTGGTCCAGTGAGATTTGGCTTTGTTTGTTTGTTTGTTTGTTTGTTTTTGCTAGGGCAGTCTATTTTGACTTTGAAACCAATTTAAAAACTTTGCCTTTTACTTTAAGGCATTGCTCTTGAGACCTCAGATATCTTGAATGGCAAAGGAACTCTATGAACTACAAAACCTTCCAACACTATGATACCTCTGATAGCACTGTTTGCTCTTAACCCTGAAGTATGTAAGCTCTACTAGGCCTTACAGATTCTCACTGTGCATATGAACAGACAAGTCCTCTGAAAAGGACCCCCAGTTAGTATATACACAGATTTTTACTTCTTCCCACCATTCCTAACTCTACCATGTGTACATTCTTTGACCTCAGCAAACACATTTCACAAAGACATTTGTATACTTTTTTCCACATATTTTAATTTGGACTGAAAGTTTTCTAACATTCCATCCTGATTCAGAAGAATATTTTTAACTTATTTTAATAAACAATAACCGTAGATAAAAAACTGAATTGTTGATATCTTGGACTGATGTACATTTTCTGATGTTAGGATTGGCATAAAGGAAACCTAACTGGGAAATGGTTAATGACTTTTTGGGAGAAAAAGAAGTAGAAGAACACAATGACTAAGTAATAATGGCTGAAATAATACTATTAGAAGTAGGAATCTACTTTGTACATGACTGCATTTTTTTAATAATACTGAATTTAAATCAAGTAATCAGATATTAATGAACACCTATCTAGAATACAGAATTTAGGGTAAAACTGACATTGGTTTTTAACTTAGTTCTACCCCTCCAAGCTGTATGAATTTCAGAAAGTTAATTTCTCTTCACTTTAGTTCTCTTAAATTTGTAACAAAAGATAAAACACATCTGCCACATGAGTGGATTTTTTTCATGTCTCTATACATTCACCTTGTAGAAATAGGA
>NW_027408159.1:0-1361 GCF_003265705.2 Callorhinus ursinus | reverse complement strand
AGCAGGATATAAAATCAATGCACAGAAATCAGTGGCATTCCTATACACCAACAACAAGACAGAAGAGAGACAAATCAAGGAGTCTATCCCATTTACAATTGCACCCAAAACCATTAGATACCTAGGAATAAATCTAACCAAAGAGGCAAAGGATCTGTACTCAGAAAACTATAAAATACTCATGAAAGAAATTGAAGAAGACACAGCAGGATATAAAATCAATGCACAGAAATCAGTGGCATTCCTATACACCAACAACAAGACAGAAGAGAGACAAATCAAGGAGTCTATCCCATTTACAATTGCACCCAAAACCATTAGATACCTAGGAATAAATCTAACCAAAGAGGCAAAGGATCTGTACTCAGAAAACTATAAAATACTCATGAAAGAAATTGAAGAAGACACAAAGAAATGGAAAAACGTTCCATGCTTATGGATTGGAAGAACAAACATTGTGAAGATGTCAATGCTACCTAGAGCCATCTACACATTCAATGCAATCCCCATCAAAATACCATCCACTTTTTTCAAAGAAATGGAACAAATAATCCTAAAACTTGTATGGAACCAGAAGAGACCCCGAATAGCCAGAGGAATATTGAAAAAGAAAAGCAAAGCTTGTGGCATCACAATTCCGGACTTCCAGCTCTATTACAAAGCTGTCATCATCAAGACAGTATGGTACTGGCACAGACACATAGATCAGTGGAACAGAATCGAGAGCCCAGAAATGGACCCTCAACTCTATGGTCAACTCATCTTTGACAAAGCAGGAAAGAATGTCCAATGGAAAAAAAACAGTCTCTTCAACAAATGGTGTTGGGAAAATTGGACAGCCACGTGCAGAAGAATGAAACTGGACCATTTCATAACACCACACACAAAAATAGACTCCAAATGGTTGAAAGACCTCAACGTGAGACAGGAGTCCATCAAAATCCTAAAGGAGAACACAGGCAGCAACCTCTTCGACCTCAGCCGCAGCAACTTCTTCCTAGAAACATCGCCAAAGGCAAGGGAAGCTAGGGCAAAAATGAACTATTGGGATTTCATCAAGATAAAAAGCTTTTGCACAGCAAGAGAAACAGTCCACAAAACCAAAAGACAACCGACAGAATGGGAGAAAATATTTGCAAATGACATATCAGATAAAGTGCTAGTATCCAAAATCTATAAAGAACTTATCCAACTCAACCCCCAAAGAACAAATAATCCAATCAAGAAATGGGCAGAAGACATGAATAGACATTTTTCCAAAGGAGATATCCAAATGGCCAACAGACGCATGAAAAAGTGCTCAACATCGCTCGCCATCAGGGAAATCCAAATCAAAACCTCAATGAGATACCACCTCACAC
>NW_027408158.1:0-1361 GCF_003265705.2 Callorhinus ursinus | reverse complement strand
CATGAGCGAGGCCATGAGCAGGCCTGTGCCTTCCCCAGCAGCCAGGTGTCTTGGCCCTTCCATGTCCTGTGTTGGCCTTGCAGAGAGCATGCCCTGAATAACTACTCAAGTATCCGCCTGAGAGAGTGAATGAATGAATAAGCAAGTGAAGAAGCAAGTGATGAAGGAACAGACAAATGGGCAGATGGTGAGTCCATGCTGCTTTGCTAGCCCCGAGGATAAGAGTATGTGTCCTCGGTGTGCAGGACTCTCCCATGGATCACGAACACCCTTCTAACCCAAGCCAGTCCCCTCATGACATACTTGCTCTGTCTGGAAACAAACTACCCCTCACTTAATGCAACACAGTAACCCTTTCCCACCATGACCAAAGGGTCTTCAACATACTAGACCCTTCCTGGTAGCTCCTTTAATTTCAGTGGAAGTTCACCAAGCGCCCGCTATTTGCAGCCTGGGCCAGGGACACAGAGGTGCATGTTGGCTCCTGTTCCCAAGAGATGGCAGAGAGGGAGAGGCCTGAGTTCATCAGCGGGAAGAATGTCATTTCTGCCATGAAGGCCTCCAAGCTTCATGAGGATGGTGAGGCCCCAAGGGAAGGCCCTCCTGCTGTGTCCACACCCTCTCCCTTGAGCCCTCCACGCCCCTCATGTGACAGACCTGTGAGGAGACAGTACACTCCCATTTGGCAAGAGACCTGAGCCTCACAGACCCCTTGGAACCTCCAAAGTGCTGGACTAAGGGTCTCACAGAGCATTTCTCAGCCCAGGGAGCTGTGTAAGAGCACTGTGGGCATGAGAAGGAGCGTGCCACCTAGAAGGGGACCTGGCACCACCCTCTGCGGACCCCGCCAAAACCTGAGGGGGTTTGACAAAACCCGTGTCACATGACACAGGTCTGAAGCCACCCAGCCCTGTCCCGAGATCCGTGGCACGGACCACCCTGAGGACCACGGAGCACGGGGGCCACTCACCACGCGGCCGGGTCGTACTCAGCCCAGACCCGGATGAACTCGTCCAGGTGGTGAGGCCCTAGGATGGAAGAGTCCCGTGTAAGGTACTCAAAATTGTCCATGATCACGGCCACAAAGAGGTTCAACATCTGCAGGACAGGAAGGAGAAGGGGTGACGTAGAGAGACCTCAGCCTGCCCTCTACCCTAGTCCTTACCCTCCAGCCAAAGTCTGTGTGAAACCATCGTGGCAGCGGAGGCCACTCTGACTCAGCCAGAGCCCGTCCAGCCCTGCTCCCCCCAGGCTCTGGGCCTCCCCTGCACCACCACCACCACCAGCCCCCGCAGCAGCCAGCCTCCTACCCCAGAGTTCTGGGTCCCGCAAACTAACCCAGGTCCCTCCCACTCCCTGCT
>NW_027408157.1:0-1361 GCF_003265705.2 Callorhinus ursinus | reverse complement strand
CAAAAGCTTTTTATCTTGATGAAATCCCAATAGTTCATTTTTGCCCTGGCTTCCCTTGCCTTTGGCGATGTTTCTAGGAAGAAGTTGCTGCGGCTGAGGTCGAAGAGGTTGCTGCCTGTGTTCTCCTTTAGGATTTTGATGGACTCCTGTCTCACGTTTAGGTCTTTCAACCATTTGGAGTCTATTTTTGTGTGTGGTGTGAGGAAATGGTCCAGTTTCATTCTTCTGCATGTGGCTGTCCAATTTTCCCAACACCATTTGTTGAAGAGACTGTCTTTTTTCCACTGGACAGTCTTTCCTCCTTTGTCAAAGATAAGTTGACCATAGAGTTGAGGGTCCATTTCTGGGGTCTCTATTCTGTTCCATTGATCTATGTGTCTGTTTTTGTGCCAGTACCATACTGTCTTGATGATGACGGCTTTGTAATAGAGCTGGAAGTCCGGAATTGTGATGCCGCCAGCTTTGCTTTTCTTTTTCAACATTCCTCTGGCTATTCGGGGTCTTTTCTGGTTCCATACAAATTTTAGGATTATCTGTTCCTTTTTTTTTTTTAAGAATTTATTTGAGAGAGAGAGAATGAGAGATAGAGAGCATGAGAGGGAAGAGGGTCAGTGGGAGAAGCAAACTCCCTGCTGAGCAGGAAGCCCGATGCGGGACTCGACCCCAGGACTCCGGGATCATGACCCGAGCCAAAGGCAGTTGCTCAACAATCTGAGCCACCCAGGCGCCCCTTTTTTCTGTTCCATTTCTTTGAAAAAAGTGGATGGTATTTTGATGGGGATTGCATTGAATGTGTAGATTGCTCTAGGTAGCATTGACATCTTCACAATATTTGTTCTTCCAATCCATGAGCATGGAATGTTTTTCCATTTCTTTGTGTCTTCCTCGATTTCTTTCATGAGTATTTTATAGTTTTCTGAGTACAGATCCTTTGCCTCTTTGGTTAGATTTATTCCTAGGTATCTTATGGTTTTGGGTGCTATTGTAAATGGGATCGACTCCTTAATTTCTCTCTCTTCTGTCTTGTTGTTGGTGTGTAGGAATGCCACTGATTTCTGTGCATTGATTTTATAGCCTGCCACTTTACTGAATTCCCATATGAGTTTTAACAGTTTTGGGGTGGAGTCTTTTGGGTTTTCCACATACAGTATCATATCATCTGCAAATAGTGAGAGTTTGACTTCCTCTTTGCCAATTTGGATGCCTTTGATTTCTTTTTGTTGTCTGATTGCTGTGGCTAGGACTTCTAATACTATGTTGAATAGCAGTGGTGAGAGTGGACATCCCTGCCGCGTTCCTGACCTTAGGGGAAAAGCTCTCAGCTTTTCCCCATTGAGAATGATATTCGCTGTAGGTTTTTC
>NW_027408156.1:0-1361 GCF_003265705.2 Callorhinus ursinus | reverse complement strand
AATACTACAAATGCCAGGTCATAGGTTAGATTTATTTTTTTAAGATATTTTTTTTATTAATGCGAGACATACAGATACAGAGAGAGAGCATGAGCAGGAAGAGAGGCAGAGGGAGAAGGAGAAGCAGGCTCCACGCTGAGCCAGGAGGCTGATGCGTGGCTCGATCCCAGGATCCTGGGATCACAACCCCACCGAAGGCAGATGCTTAACCATCTGAGCCACCCAGGCACCCTGGTTAGCTCTATTAATGCCTTTAGTAAACTCCATATTGTTTTCCAGGGTTGCTGTACCAGCTTACGTTCCCACCAACAATGTAAGCGGGGTTCCCCTTTTCCACATCCTCACCAACATTGTTTAGTTTCCTATGTTGCCAGATTTTGCCGTTCTAACTGGTGTAAGGTGGTATCTCATTGTTGGATTTGATTTGAATTTCTCTCATGGCTAGTGATGTTGAATATTTTTTTCATGTGTCTGTTAGCCATTTGTACATCTTCTTTGGAGAAGGGTCTATTCATGTCTTCTGGCCATTTGTTGACTGGATTATTTGTTTTTTGGGTGTTGAGTTTGAGAAGTTCTTTATAGATCTTAGATAGTAGCCCTTTATCCGTAATGTCATTTGTAAATATCTCTCCCATTCTGTTGGTTGCCTCTCAATTTTGTTGATTGTTTCCTTTGCTGTGCAGAAGCTATTTATCTTAATCAAGTCCCAAAAGTTCATTTTTTGCTTTTGTTTTCCTTGCATTTAGAGAAGTGTCTTGAAATAAGGTGCTGTGCCTGTTTTTGAAGAAGTTACTACCTACCTTCTCCTCAAGAATTTTGATGGATTCCTGCCTCAAATTGAGGTCTTTCATCCATTTTGATTTCCTCTTTGTGTATGATATAAGAAAATGGTCCAGGTTCAGTCATCTGCATGTGACTGTCCAATTTTTCCAGCGCCATTTATTGAGGAGACTGTCTTTGTTTTTCCACTGGCTATTTCCTGTTTTTTCGAAGATTAGTTGACCTTAGAGTTGAGGGTTCATTTTTGGGCTCTGTTCTCTACCATTGATCTATATGTCTGTTTTTGTGCTAGTACCATGCTCTCTTTGTGTCACAGGCTTTCAGTCTAGCCTGAAGTCAGGCAACATGATACCCCCAGGTTTGATTTTCATTTTCAAACATCCCCTGGTGAATTGAAATCGTTTCTGGTTCTATACACATTTTAGGATGTTTGTTTGAGCTCTGTGAAAAATGTCAATTATATTTTGATAGGGAATATTTGAATGTGTAGACTTCTCTGGGCAACACAGATATTTTAATAATGTTTATTTTTCCAATCCATAATCATGGAATATTTTTCCATCTATTTGTGTCTTCCCCTA
>NW_027408155.1:0-1361 GCF_003265705.2 Callorhinus ursinus | reverse complement strand
TCCTATTTCTACAAGGTGAATGTATAGAGACATGAAAAAAATCCACTCATGTGGCAGATGTGTTTTATCTTTTGTTACAAATTTAAGAGAACTAAAGTGAAGAGAAATTAACTTTCTGAAATTCATACAGCTTGGAGGGGTAGAACTAAGTTAAAAACCAATGTCAGTTTTACCCTAAATTCTGTATTCTAGATAGGTGTTCATTAATATCTGATTACTTGATTTAAATTCAGTATTATTAAAAAAATGCAGTCATGTACAAAGTAGATTCCTACTTCTAATAGTATTATTTCAGCCATTATTACTTAGTCATTGTGTTCTTCTACTTCTTTTTCTCCCAAAAAGTCATTAACCATTTCCCAGTTAGGTTTCCTTTATGCCAATCCTAACATCAGAAAATGTACATCAGTCCAAGATATCAACAATTCAGTTTTTTATCTACGGTTATTGTTTATTAAAATAAGTTAAAAATATTCTTCTGAATCAGGATGGAATGTTAGAAAACTTTCAGTCCAAATTAAAATATGTGGAAAAAAGTATACAAATGTCTTTGTGAAATGTGTTTGCTGAGGTCAAAGAATGTACACATGGTAGAGTTAGGAATGGTGGGAAGAAGTAAAAATCTGTGTATATACTAACTGGGGGTCCTTTTCAGAGGACTTGTCTGTTCATATGCACAGTGAGAATCTGTAAGGCCTAGTAGAGCTTACATACTTCAGGGTTAAGAGCAAACAGTGCTATCAGAGGTATCATAGTGTTGGAAGGTTTTGTAGTTCATAGAGTTCCTTTGCCATTCAAGATATCTGAGGTCTCAAGAGCAATGCCTTAAAGTAAAAGGCAAAGTTTTTAAATTGGTTTCAAAGTCAAAATAGACTGCCCTAGCAAAAACAAACAAACAAACAAACAAACAAAGCCAAATCTCACTGGACCAATGATCTGCCAGTAACTTTACCTGCCAAAAAAACCCTTATCACCTTTTAAAGACAATACAGCTATGCACAATATAATTTTTAAAATTAGATATGAAAAGAAACAAAAAATTTGACCATTGTCAAGAGAAAAAGAGTCAACAGAAATTGACCCCAAGATGACCATATGTTACAATTAGCAGATAAGGACTTTAAACAGCTCAAAGAAAGTATAATTATAATGAAGAAACAAATGAGGAATCTCAGAAGAGCAATAGAAACTTTAAAAAAGGAACAAATATGATTTCAGAGCTAAAAATTATACTATTTGAAATAAAAATTCACTAAGTAGAATCAACAGGAAATTGAAGATAGCATAAAAAAAGAAACAATGCATTAACTTGAAGGTAAATCAATATAAAGTATTCTATCTCAATTACATAGAGAAGAACT
>NW_027408154.1:0-1362 GCF_003265705.2 Callorhinus ursinus | reverse complement strand
GGATGGGATGTATGTCTTGAGGTTGGGGGTCAGGTTGCGTGTCAGGCTCAGGGTTTGCCGCGAGGGGGCGCAGAAAGTGTAGTTTCACTGGGATGGGCGTTCAGAGTTCTGCTCTGAATGCTTTCCAGAGTCCCAGTGGCGGGGTTTGCTTCTGGGTTGCAGCCTGAGTCCCTTGATACTGCTCCGGCCTCCCGAATCCTTGGGTTTTGGGGCCAGGCTCTGGGGAGAGACCACTCAGAAGCCAACCTAGGGTTTGTCTTTGGCCTTAGGGCCAAGACACGCCTGATGTGCCAGCGCTTTGAGGAGCTTCGCGAGGTGTGAGTTGAGGCCGTGGGTTGGGGGAGCGTCAGGCTCAGGGATTGCGGACTGGGCACATTGAACGTGGGGTTCGTTGGGATGACCGGCACAGTTCTCCTGCTCCGAATGCTTCATGGTGTTCCCATGGCATGTTTTCCTTTTTAGTGGCAGGCAGAATCTTCTGGTCCTGGTCAGGTGTCCCAAAGCCTTGGGGCTTTGGAGCCAGGCTCTAGGGACAGAGCGCCCAGAAGCCAACCTAGGGTTAGGCTTAGGGCTTAGGGGCATGAGAAGGCTGATGTGCCAGCGCTGTGATGAGACTCCTGGGGTCAGAGTTGAAGCCATGGGTCAGGGCGGAATGTCAGGCTCAGGGATTGCACCCTGGGCATATTGAACTTGGGGTTCGTTGGGATGGACGGGCACAGTTCTCCTGCTCGGAATGCTTCTCGGAGTTCCCAACGGCAAGTTTTCCTTTTCAGGGGCAGGCTGAGTCCTCTGGCAATGGTGAGGTGTCCCAGATCCCTGGGGCTTTGGAGCCAGGCTCTGGGGACAGAGCGCTCAGAAGCCAAGCTAGGGTTAGGCATACGGCTTAGGGGCATGACAGGCGCTTCCCTGGTCTGAGTTGAGGCCGAGGGTCAGGTTGAGTGTCAGGCTCAGGTTGGCCGCCAGAGGGCGCCAAATTTGTGCGTTACCTGGGATGCTCATTCAGAGTTCTCGAGTTCTGAACGCTCTCCGGAGTTCCAAGTCGTGTCTTTGAATTCTTTTTGACACCCGAGTCCTCTGGTTTTGCTTAGCTATTGCCATCCCTGGGGCATTGAAGCCAGGCTTCCTGGGACAGAAGCTCAGAAGATAACCTAGGGATAGGCTTACGGCCTAGGGTCATTTCAGCCCTGATCTGCCCACGCTGGGGCAAGCTCTGGGGCGCAGGGGATCTGAGTTAGGGCGTGGGTGAGGGGAAGAGTCAGGTCAGTGTTTGCAGGCAGGGGGCCATTGAAAGTGGCATTTCGCTGGGATGCGCACGCAGCGTTCTACTGGGAAATCTTTGCCGCAGGTTCCCAATGGGGCAGT
>NW_027408153.1:0-1362 GCF_003265705.2 Callorhinus ursinus | reverse complement strand
CTGTTCCCCAACCACCTCCCCAGGCCTACCGGCACCAGCGACATTCCCCCCTCTACCACACACCCTTCAGGTCCCCTCCCAGGGTGCCTGCCTCTCTCCATGACTCACCACCCATCTCCATGGTACTCACCTGCATTGGCCTCTGGTCTGGGACTTTTTTTTTTTTTTTTGCTCTGTTCTATTTTATTGTAGGGTGGTGGTTCAGTGAATGGGAGACCCTTGTTGTCAACATCAGGTGCTAGCACCCCTGGCCGTGGTGGGCGAAGGCAGCTCCCCCAGACTCCGCTGACCCCCCGTTCCAGTGTCACCTACAAGATGGCCAACTCTTCGCCTGTCCACTTTGCTGGGGCACAGACCAGTCTCCCCACTGTTTCCCAAGGCCGGCTTAGCCGTGGCCTTTCTGAACATAATGCTCTGCTCCAGAGAGACCCCCTGAGCCAGCCCCTGGCCGCCGGCCATAGGATCGGCTCTGACCCTTACTTGGGGCAGCGTCTGGACAGTGAGGACACTGCCCGCACCTAGCCCAAGGACACGCTTACCTTCGAAGAGGCTGTGGTCAACTCAGGCCGCTCCTCCCGGACTTCCTATGTGTCCTCTCTGACCTGCCAGTCGCACCCCCTCTGCCCCGTGCCCAACGGCTACCACTGCACTCTGGGGCTCAGCTCGGGCGGCCGGGTTCGGCAGAGCTACCACCACCCCGACCAAGACCACTGGTGCTAGCCGCACCTCGGCCGGGCGCCTGCTCAGCAGGTGTGTTCCAGCCGATGAGATTATCATCCACGCTGGGCTCCCAGGGATGCGCAGGGGCACCGAGGCAGGGGCAGCAGCTCCTGGAAGGAGGGGCCCCGGCTTTGGGGCCAGCTGGGTGGAGGCCCCGCGGCTCCCCCCCACCACTCCGCCCCCATCTCCTCTTTCGCGCTGGACGAATTCCTAAAGCCCTTTCAGAGAGGGACGTGGCTTTCTCTGTCCCCTTGTATGCTGCCTGCCTGGGTCTCGTACCACAGACACTACACGGGAAGTCGCTGCATGTGCTGAGTGGGACCCTGTTAGTCTGAATTCTGTTTGATGGCTCCCCGCGGCCGGGGGGTGTGCCCGGGGCCAGTTTTAGGAGTTTTGGATCTGGTAGAGACCATCCTTTTTCCACGTGTGTGGTACGGAGCCCGGCATGTTTACATGCCTGGCCAGATAAGACAGAGTTGATGGTCAACAGCAGTAGCCTCGGGAGCCCGGCCTGTGGCTCCGTGCTTCCTTGTCGGTGCCCACAAACACAAACACATCCGGCGTGGCTCTTTGTACCTGAAACAGCAGGTGGACACCAGAAATACACTCACACACTCTCTGTCCTCTCCCAGATGCTGTCAA
>NW_027408152.1:0-1362 GCF_003265705.2 Callorhinus ursinus | reverse complement strand
CCTGGGGAGGCCCTGAGAGGCACAGGGTCTGTCCAGGGTCATAACCGTGGGCACACGCAGGAGCCAGGTCTGAATCCAGCTCTGTGTCCTCACAGCGGGGACACTGGCTGCACCCAGGCCTCCCGGGGGCTGTGAGTGGGCTGTGTGGGTGTTACTGTGTGGATGGGGCATGGGGGGGTGGTGAGCATTGAGCAGCGGGGGAGGGGGGCCCTTGGGGACTCCTGTGTGAGGAGGAAGTTGGGTAAGGTGACCCCAGGCAGTGGTGACCTCACTTCCCTGAAAACAGAGCCCAACAGAATTTGGAACCCCAGTAACTAGGCACCCACATTCCACAGACAGCCCCCTGCCCAACTCATTTCATTGGAGATCCTCAAACCAAGATGTTCACATGCTGCTTTCTGAGGTCCAGAAGCTGCAGGCGGAAGAAAGCGTGCCCTGCATATGCTGTCCCCCGCTGGGGATTTCATGTCAGGTCTCCCCACCACCACTGGCCATTTGGCCGGAAGGACAGAGTGACAGCGGGAGGCCCAAGGCCAGCCACCCAGCCCCACTCGCACTGATGACCTGTGTAGCGCCAGGTGCCCTCCCTGTGTGTGTGTGTGTGTGTGTGTGTGTGTGTGTCTGTGTGTCTGTGTGTGAGTGTGTGTGTGTGTGTCTGTGTGTGAGTGTGTGTGTGTGTGCACGTATGTGGATGGGGGTGTGTGTCTGTGCGTGTTTGTGTGTCTGTGTGTGAGTGTGTGCGCCTGTGTGTGAGTTTGTGTGTAAAATGGGGTCATGGGGTTGGGGCCACCCCGAGCAGGAGCAGGCTGATGAGGGGTCAGATATCCGGTGGGCAGGTCATGTTCAAGGTCAAGGCTGGCTGTGTGATGGGGTGTGTGGGCGCTGCCCCTTCTGCCCAAGGTTTATCCCGATAGCCCTGCAGGGATGGGTCACTGCATCCCGGTTGCAGGGCTGTGCACACACAGGTGTGTGTCTGATCTGGGAGCAGCAGGGGGACTGGGCAGGAGGACAGTGCGGATGGCCGGGCAGGGCTGTGATGCCTCGGGGCCGGCTACCAGTCCCTGTCTTTGCAGAAGGCCACGGAGGACATGGAGAGGCAGCTGGCAGACATGCCCTCCTCCCTGACAGAGGGGCTGACCCCACAGGGAGGAGCCCCCAGAGGCTGGTGTGGGGCCAGGAGCAACGACTGGGCACAGAGCACACAGCAGGTGGACTGCAGTTGGGGAAATGTCCCCGTGAGGGGTCCTTCCCGGCTGTGGCTTCTCTGGGAGACCCTGGGCTGGGCTCTGTCTCTGCAAAGGCCCATGGGGAGCAGGCACAGGGGTGAGCTTTCCTCTCACAGCTGCTCCACCACCTGAGGAG
>NW_027408151.1:0-1362 GCF_003265705.2 Callorhinus ursinus | reverse complement strand
TATAAACATCAGGGTGCACGTACCCCTTCGGATCCCTACATTTGTATCTTTGGGGTAAATACCCAGTAGTGCAATTGCTGGATTGAATGGTAGCTCTAATTTCACCTGTTTGAGGAACCTCCATACTGTTTTCCAGAGTGGTTGCACCAGCTTGCATTCCCACCAACAGTGTAGGAGGGTTCCCCTTTCCCACATCCCCGTCAACATCTGTCGTTCCCTGACTTGTTAATTTTAGCCATTCTGACGGGTGTGAGGTGGTATTTCATTGAGGTTTTGATTTGGATTTCCCTGATGCCGAGCGATGTTGAGCACTTTTTCATGTGCCTGTTGGCCATTTGGATGTCTTCTTTGGAGAAATGTCTGTTCATGTCTTCTGCCCATTTCTTGATTGGATTATTTGTTCTTTGGGTGTTGAGTTTGATAAGTTCTTTATAGATTTTGGATACTAGCCCTTTATCTGATATGTCATTTGCAAATATTTTCTCCCATTCTGTCGGTTGTCTTTTGGTTTTGTGGACTGTTTCTTTTGCTGTGCAAAAGCTTTTTATCTTGATGAAATCCCAATAGTTCATTTTTGCCCTGGCTTCCCGTGCCTTTGGCGATGTTTCTAGGAAGAAGTTGCTGCGGCTGAGGTCGAAAAGGTTGCTACCTGTGCTCTCCTTTAGGATTTTGATGGACTCCTGTCTCACGTTTAGGTCTTTCAACCATTTGGAGTCTATTTTTGTGTGTGGTGTAAGGAAATGGTCCAGTTTCATTCTTCTGCATGTGGCTGTCCAATTTTCCCAACACCATTTGTTGAAGAGACTGTCTTTTTGCCATTGGACATTCTTTCCTGCTTTGTCAAAAATAAGTTGACCATAGAGTTGAGGGTCCATTTCTGGGCTCTCGATTCTGTTCCATTGATCTATGCGTCTGTTTTTGTGCCAGTACCATACTGTCTTGATGATGACAGCTTTGTAATAGAGCTGGAAGTCCGGAATTGTGATGCCGCCAGCTTTGCTTTTCTTTTTCAGTATTCCTCTGGCTATTCGGGGTCTCTTCTGGTTCCATACAAATTTTAGGATTATTTGTTCCATTTCTTTGAAAAAAGTGGATGGTATTTTGATGGGGATTGCATTCAATATGTAGATTGCTCTAGGTAGCATTGACATCTTCACAATGTTGATTCTCCCAATCCATGAGCATGGAACGTTTTTCCATTTCTTTGTGTCTTCTTCAATTTCTTTCATGAGTATTTTATAGTTTTCTGAGTACAGATCCTTTGCCTCTTTGGTTAGATTTATTCCTAGGTATCTAATGGTTTTGGGTGCAATTGTAAATGGGATAGACTCCTTGATTTGTCTCTCTTCTGTCTTGTTGTTG
>NW_027408150.1:0-1362 GCF_003265705.2 Callorhinus ursinus | reverse complement strand
GGAGGGCCCTGTCCTTGGTCTCCAAACTGGTGGCCCTGTTCTCTGCCCCGTTCTCCGTACCCAGATCCTCAGCCCCACAATCCCCGAGTCTGTCCTCTGCTGAGAATTACCTCGAGGGGTTAGAAAACATTTTCCCAAGACTGGGATGACAGGGGTTCGGGATGGATATCCAAAGCCAACAGGCACTTCTACAAGCCTGTGGGACCCTTGGGACACTGCATCTCTGCAGCCCAAGTGACAGCAGAGTAAGCTGAGGCCTTTTGTGCTATAGCCCTCTGGACATGGGGGTGGGTATCTCTTCCTACTCCCAAGTGCCCAGGCTGGTGGTGGACAACGGAACCCGGATCCTGTCTTTTCCCAGTGCCCAGACAACCCCCTGGGTTCCTTGGGGAACCCTGACCATCAACCCGGACTGTCCCCCCGTCCCTATGGGGCCAGGTTCCGGGTCCTGCAGCCCCACAGTGAAGAGAGGTGAGGCCAGGCAGGAGCGGGGAGAGGGCAGGGTGGACTCTCCCTGGGGGCCATGGATCCCTGGTCAGTGCAGACCGTGTTCTGTGCTGGCCCCTCGGGCACCGAGATTCCAACTCCTGGTCTGGCTGCGGGAGGGAGACCAGAGTGTGGCTCCTGCTAGCTCAGATCTGTCACTCTGTCCTGTAGCTACAGCCTGTCCATGCAGCTGAACTCCCCGTCCTAGTCGGCCGGCTCACCTTCACGTTCAAGAACAGGCCATGATGAAGGTCAGGGGCCAGGGCGTGGCTACTCAGGCAGGCGAGGGCTCACTTTCAACTGAGGGAGACACTGGCTGGTCAAGCAGGGGCTCTGGAGGGCTGCCTTTCCAGCTTCTCTGCGGACCAGCTCTGGGACCGGGAGCCATTGTACCTCCCCTCGCTGGGCGTCGCTCTCCTCCTCTGTGCAGTGGGGTGATGTTGAATGATCCCTCCCATGGCGGGAACATGTGGAGTGCTGGTGATTGACGTAAGCCTGGCACCAAGCCTGGATGACAGAGTGCAGAGGCAAATGGTGAGCGGTGTGGGCAGTGAGCACGCCTTCCCCCAAAAGCAATTGAGCTGTTCCATGCAGCCGCCAGGCCACTGGCTGGGAGCCCAGGAGCAGTGGGCGACCACACTCCTGGCACCAGGTCCCTGCGTGTGGCTCTTCCTCAGCACTGGGACACGGTGGGGACCGCGGGACATGGGGCCAGCTCCTCCCTCTGAGGGAAGGAGACGAAAGAAGGCTTTCCTTGGGGACCCCCAAGGCCACATAAGACGGGAGGAGGCTTGCCGTAAACAGTGCATTGAAATTCTGCTTCCCTTAGAACCGGAGCGTTGGGCTTTGGTTATTTCACTTGCTGGGCTGACGAGA
>NW_027408149.1:0-1362 GCF_003265705.2 Callorhinus ursinus | reverse complement strand
GGACCTGAGGCTGCAGGGCTGTCCCCCCATCTTTCCCTGGGTCATGAAGAAGCTGAGATTCATGGCTGTGCCCAAGAATCACCAGGACACCAAGAACTCATGAGGGGCTGTCCCCGGAGGCCATGAGGGACCTGGAGCTGCAGGGCTGTCCCCTGGAGGGCCCGCAGCACCCGCAGCTGCTAGGCTGGCCCCAGAGGACCTACGGGACCCAAGGCTGCTGGGCTGGCCCCCCATCATTCCCCGGGTCATGAAGAAGCTGAGATTTGTGGCTGCGCCCAAGAATCAGCAGGACACAAAGCACTCATGAGGGGTTGTCCCCAGAGGCCATGCGGGAACTGAGGCTACAGGGCTGTCCCCTGGATTACCCGCAAAACCCGAAGCTGCTGGGCTGGCCCCAGAGGACCTGCGGGACCTGAGGCTGCTGGGGTGGCCCCCCATCATTCCCTGGGTCATGAAGAAGCTGAGATTTGGGCCGTGCCCAAGAATCACTAGGATACCCGAAACTCATGAGGGGCTGCCCCCATCTCCATCAGGGGTGGCTGCCTTGAGCAGAGCCGTCAGAGCAGGTTCTTACTTCTGTGCCCTTGAGGGAAACTGTGGAGCCCAGCACTGCTTGCACAGGCACACGAGCACCCCGGCCACCCCTGCGCACAGGAGGCCTGCCTGGGGGCATAAGTTCCTCTCTTTGTGATCACCATATTTTGATCACTTCTGGGCCATTTGCAGCTGTGAACGGCTCTAGTTTCATGTTGGATGTTTTTCTGTGTCAATGCTGAGCAACCATCTTTAAAAAGAACAATTGAGGGAAAAGGTTTTCTCCCTGGTTCTAAACAGACACCAACTGGTGGGGCTGGGAGCAGCCCTGTAGCAACCATGGAGCCAGATTGGGCCCTGGCCAGGGCTTCCCTCCCATTACTTGCACCTCACCGTGGCCATGGGGCTTCAGGTTCAGGGTTGCACTGAGCTACCTCTCAGACCCACAGGCCCCTGACCACCAGAGGCCTTGGCCATGGCCACTAGCTTGGCCTCCATGAGCACGGAGCCCTCTGGGTTATTTATGGTTCCTGCCTTGGTTTTAAATGGCTATTTCTGCGCCGGTGTTTGTGAAATGTGGGCACTCACTCCGTCTAGATGCTCATCCCCTTGGAATTCCTCAGTGCCCACAAGTGGGTTTGCACTTGTGCACTCTCTCTGGACCATCTGCTTGCACTGTGCCTTAGCAAGCATTTCCTGAGTGCCTACTGTGACCTCAGTCACCAACAAGGGGCAGAGCGTGAGAGCGAGAATTAAGATACAGGCTCCCTGCTCCTGGGCCCTCCATGGACTCATGATGGCCCCATCCTCCTGACTCATTATTTTCCT
>NW_027408148.1:0-1363 GCF_003265705.2 Callorhinus ursinus | reverse complement strand
CCCTCCCCTCCACAATGGATGGCCTGTGTGACGGCGCTCTCAGGAATGGAATGGCACAAAATGCTGGGATGTCATTTCTAAGCTGATGGAGTCTGTGACTTCTACTGGTTTCCTCTGTCCTGTGTTCATTCTCTGTCTCCTTCTCTGTCTCTGTGCCTGTGTCTCTCACAGGAGCAGGATCTGTGGGTTCCATGGGCGATGTGAGAATCCTCAGAAGCCTCCCTTGTCCCCGTTTCCCTCTCTGGTCCTGGTGCTCCATTCCTTCCTAATGTCTCCTCACCCTGACCAGAGCAGTGATTCTGGATCCTCTTCCAATGGGGACCCTGAGGCTGCAACAAGGAGGGCCCTGACCTTGGTCTCCAGACTGGTGGCCCAGTGCTCTGCCACGTTCTGCGTAGCCAGGTCCTCAGCCCCCCAAGCCCCGAGTCTGTCCTCTGTTGAGAAGGACCTCGAGGGGGTACAAAGCATTTTCCCAGCACTGGGATCACAGGGGTTCGGGGATGGAGATCCAAGGCCAACAGGCTCTTCTACAAGCCTGTGGGACCCTTGGGAGACTGCATCTCTGCAGCCCAAGTGACAGCAGAGTTAGCTGAGGCCTTTTGTGCTATAGCCCTCTGGACTTGGGGGTGGGTATCTCTTCCTACTCCCAAGTGCCCAGGGTGGTGGTGGACCCCGGAACCCAGACCCTGTCTTTTCCCAGTGCCCTGGCAACCCCCTGGGCCCTTGGGGAGCCCTCACCATCAGCCTGGCCTGTCTCCCCTCCCCATGCTCTGGATCTGGGTCCTTGCCAGGAGTCCTGATGCCCTGCCCCATGGCCCAGCTGTCTCCAACCTCTTTCTTCTTTCCCCCTTGTCCTCCACCTCGCTCCCAGGGTGTCCTCCCCTTCTGACCCCAGGTGGACAGTCAGAGTGGTGTGTGTGGGTGGGTTTGCCGGTGCGCATGCCTCTACATGCCTGGGGATGCCAAGGTCATGTCCCCACATGGGACATGGTGGGTAGCTATCCCCGAGGATCTGAGGGGCTCTCACCCCCAAAGCGACCCTCATGGGAGGGTTGGGGCTGGCCTAGGACTGGAGAGCAGCCCTCCTCCTTGGGCTCTTCACCCCTCATTTGTCTTGGGCCAGTGCCTGCCTCTCTTGACCCAGGTTCCCAACTGTCCCTGAGGGTTGGACATGGAAACGCTTGAACGTGGCCGTTCCTCCAGGGGTAGGTGGGGGACAGGTGCACCAGGCACCCAGGCCTCCCCACCGAGAGGGACACCCAGGTGTGTCATGGCCAGGTGTGCAAGGGGGACCTGCACACAGCACCTGTACGGCGAACCAGCCCTGCGGCAGATGTACACGAGACCCATGGCTCTGCACCTG
>NW_027408147.1:626-1363 GCF_003265705.2 Callorhinus ursinus | reverse complement strand
TCCATTCACCACTCCATTTTCCCTCCCGCAAAATAAGGCAAATGACAAAATAAAACATTACGTGTGCACAGCACACATCTAATCGAAATATAATTCCTTGGTCTTTCTCATACGGGCAGCCCTACATTACCCATAGTAATGAGAGAGGCCACGAGTTCAATAATTATATATATTATATATATTTGACCTTGTTTTTCCTTTCAATATTTGTATCTCGAAGTCAATGTCTATATTGTTTTCTTAAAATAATAATAATAATCACATGGTCACCCAAGTGTCTGGATCTCCATAGCCACACAACATGGCTATGATCCAGATAAGAATGAAGACACTACCCCAGCCTAAGAAGCGAAGCCCTTTCCCTCAGGGATCCCGACACGCCTCATTGGTGATGAGTTCCTTTGCTACATGGAGTTGTCCCAGTACAAAGGATGCAGGCACCCTCCAGGATTCCTTCTGTTTTCTTCATAAATTCCCCAGCTCAAGTTGCAAGTGACACACCGGGTCAAGGTTCCAGGCCTAGGATGGGCCACCATGTAAGCAGCCCCCTCAGGGGAGGCTAACAGGGGGCTCAATTTCCTTTGAGAGCATGATACACCACTCCCCGAGCTCCTAAAAACCTACACTCCTCCATGTGTCCCTCTCACAAAGGGCAAGGCACCCTGTTACAGCTCTGAGGATGTGTTTTACTTTAAAACATAATTACTAATATTGGAATTTGGCTCATGGAAGAGGAA
>NW_027408147.1:0-526 GCF_003265705.2 Callorhinus ursinus | reverse complement strand
GAAGCCCTTTTCCTCAGGGATCCCGACACGCCTCATTGGTGATGAGTTCCTTTGCTACATGGAGTTGTCCCAGTACAAAGGATGCAGGCACCCTCCAGGATTCCTTCAGTTTTCTTCATAAATTCCCCAGCTCAAGTTGCAAGTGACACACCGGGTCAAGGTTCCAGGCCTAGGATGGGCCCCCATGTAAGCAGCCCCCTCAGGGGATGCTAACAGGGGGCTCAATTTCCTTTGAGAGCATGATACACCACTCCCCGAGCTCCTAAAATCCTACACTCCACCATGTGTCCCTCTCACAAAGGGCAAGGCACCCTGTTACAGCTCTGAGGATGTGTTTTACTTTAAAACATAATTACTAATATTGGAATTTGGCTCATGGAAGAGGAAAATATGAACGCTCACCAAGAGTTCTCATAGTATTTCGGAAGATTGTTTTCCCACTGTTTAAATAAATCGGGATATAAAAACACACAGATAGCCCCTTCCACCAGCAGGTATGATTCTCTATGGTGATTGAAAGAAGAGC
>NW_027408146.1:0-1363 GCF_003265705.2 Callorhinus ursinus | reverse complement strand
TCCAGTGCTTTTTCTCACTTTAATCTCTCTCTGTGGCACTCAATTGTATCAGAAGCCTTCTTGCATCAAATCCTCATTTCTAGTTTTCACTACAGACTCTTCTGTTCCCATTCCCTATCTCTCTTCTTTGTCGGTAGCTACTCTGTCTCATGGCACCAGCCCAAATACAGGTATCTCCCAAGGATTGATCCATAGGTTTCTTTTCTTCTTTCATGTTTTCTCCCTTGCCAGTTTCACCCAGGCTCATGACTTCAAATAACACCTGGATGTTGATAATTTCTACCTGTTTATAGCTCTTATTTATCTCTCAAGCTCAGCCCCACATTTTTAACTATAACGCTACATTTTTTACTGAACTTAATATATTTCCTCCTTCATGGGACATCATCCTCCCAACACCCTAGGCTGAAAACATCTTCACACGGCTAGCACTTCACTTTTCTTTGATTGCCAACTTGTAGTAAATATTCATTCGGCCTTCATAACAGCTGTAACATTCATTACTTCTTTATTCTTACCACCACTGTCTTACTTTAGGCCTTTATGGCTTTTCATCTGCAACACTGGTGGAGTCTGAAAATTTCCCTCCATTTTTCCTTCCTCCACATTCTGTTTTATACATGGTGCCAGAACCTTCAAAACATTTCTGGAAAGACCTTAATTAAGTCCCTATTACAAAATGAAGCCCAAACTCCTTATTCTGATATGTTATTCTCTACATTAACGGATCTGGACTTAGATGTCACATTGTTTACCAACCTCATGAAAACACTCCAGCCTTTCTGATTCAGTTTCTGCTTCTGAATGGACTCAATAATCTAAGGCTCAATACCATTATCTAAAACAGCAAAAATTAACTATTTGGCCTCTGATTAATGATCAAATTTTTTATCTGTTAAAGAAAAAAATATTTGCAACACTTGCTAAAGAGGTAACAGGGACTATCACAATAGGTATAGGAACAACTGCAATGGAGTTTTGCAGTATGGGAGAGAGATTGTGCTCCATTCTAAACACAACAAGAAAAAGTGAGAATCTATAGCCAAGGAGCAGGGTGGCCAACAAGTGTTGGTGAGGATGTGGAGAAAAAGGAACCCTCATGCACTGTTGGTGGGAATGCAAACTGGTACAGCCACTGTGGAAGACAGTATGGAGGTTCCTCAAAAAATAAAAAATAGAAATATCCTTGATATTTCAGTAATCACACTACTGGGTATTTACCCAAAGACTACAAAAACACTAATTCATAAGAATATATGCAGCATTACTTACAATAACCAAATTATGGAAGCAGCCCAAGTGTCCATTAATGGATAAATGGATAAAGAAGATGTGATACACACACACACACACACACACACAC
>NW_027408145.1:542-1363 GCF_003265705.2 Callorhinus ursinus | reverse complement strand
CCAAATCGGCAAAGAGGAAGTCAAACTCTCACTCTTTGCAGATGATATGATACTGTATGTGAAAAACCCAAAAGACTCCATCCCAAAACTGCTAGAACTCATACAGGAATTCAGTCAAGTAGCAGGCTATAAAATCGGTGCACAGAAATCAGTGGCATTCCTATACACCAACAACAAGACAGAAGAGAGACAAATCAAGGAGTCGATCCCATTTTCAATTGCACCGAAATCCATTAGATACCTGGGAATAAATTTAACCAAAGAGGCAAAGGATCTGTACTCAGAAAAGTATAAAATACTCATGAAAGAAATTGAAGAAGACAGAAAGAAATGGAAAAATTTTCCAATCTAATGGATTTGGAGAACCAACATTGTGAAGATGTCAATGCTACCTAGAGCAATCTTTACATTCAATGCAATCCCCATCAAAATAACATCCACTTTTTTCAAAGAAATGGAACAAATTATCCTAAAATTTGTATTGAACCAGAAGAGACCCAGAATAGCCAGAGGAATACTGAAAAAGAAAAGAAAAGCTGGCGGCATCACAATTCCGGACTTCCAGCACTATTACAAAGCTGTCATCACCAAGACAGTATGGTACTGGCACGAAAAAAGACACATAGATCAATGGAACAGAATCGAGAGCCCAGAAATGGACCCTCAACTCTATGGTCAACTTATTTTTGACAAAGCAGGAAAGAATGTCCAGTGGAAAAAAGACAGGCTCTTCAACAAATGGTGTTGGGAAAATTGGACAGCCACATGCAGAAAATGAAACTGGACCATTTCCTTACACCACACACAAAAATAGACTCCAA
>NW_027408145.1:0-442 GCF_003265705.2 Callorhinus ursinus | reverse complement strand
GGAAAATTGGACAGCCACATGCAGAAGAATGAAACTGGACCATTTCCTTACACCACACACAAAAATAGACTCCAAATATTTGAAAGACCTAAACGTGAGACAGGAGTCCATCAACATCCTAAAGGAGAACACAGGCAGCAACCTTTTCGACCTCAGCCGCAGCAACTTCTTCCTAGAAACATCGCCAAAGGCAAGGGAAGCCAGGGCAAAAATGAACTATTGGGATTTCATCAAGATAAAAAGCTTTTGTACAGCAAAAGAAACAGAGAACAAAACCAAAAGACAACCGACAGAATGGGAGAAAATATTTACAAATGACGTATCAGATAAAGGGCTGGTATCCAAAATCTATAAAGAACTTATCAAACTCAACACCCAAAGAACAAATAATCCCTTCAAGAAATGGGCAGAAGTCATGAACAGACATTTTTCCAAAGAAGAC
>NW_027408144.1:0-1363 GCF_003265705.2 Callorhinus ursinus | reverse complement strand
AGCGTGCAGCAGGAAGCTCTCACACACCTCTTGTTTCATGAGACCAGGCCCATGACCCCTGTGTGCGTGCGGCCGTAAAGTCAGCCACCCTCCTCGAACAGAGAACACTGGAGAGAACCCGTACTTCCTCTTCAAGTAGCCTTTCCTGAGACAGGAGGCCCTTGGTCTCGAGAGTTTGTGTGTGCACGGCCAGGGCTTCTGGAAGCATATTCTGAGGGAGACTCGGGATGGGTAAAAGGCAGAACACGAATCGCCCCTTGTCTCAGGGAGCCAGCCCTGCGGCCCTGATTTGCCTGGACGTCTGATGGCTAGCGGACTAACTCGAAGAATCAGCAGTGTGTGGGACACTGCCGTAGATGGACTAGCGTCATTCTTGCGGGCCGTGGAAGCACTTCCAATGCCTGTGCGCCAGAGCCTGGGCAACGATCGCCCCCTCTATGGGTGCATGCGTGAGAAAACTGCAAGTTAGTGCAAAACCGTTTCCTGGCAGAGACTCTGACAGCGGCAGAAGGTAGAACACGACTCCCAGCTTGTTTCAGGAAAGCAGCCCTGCACTTTTGCAGGCAGGTCTAATTGCTAGCGAACAAACGCCAAGGAGGACCCGTGCGGAGAAACGCTGCTTTAGCTCCTGACGACCTCTCTGAGGGAGGAAGCCGAGTGCGGTGTACCGTGGGTGAGAGCCTGGCGCACGGCTCACGTTCGTAAAAGCGAGGGAGAAGGAGGGCGGTGCGGAGGGCAGACACCCCTCGACTCGGCTCTTGCTAAAAGAAGCTCACACCACCGCTCGACGTGTGGTTTGAACGCTCAGTGCTCAACCCTGCCTTGGAAGAAAGAAGCGCGGAAGGAAGCCCAGGATCCCCCCACGGAGCCTCTCATCAGGGCGGCCTCCTTTTCAACTGTGCTGGTGTGCCAACCTGGGGAGTGGGTCCCGGCCGACCTCCAAGGGAGAAAGAAGCAGTGGGCCCAAGGCACCTCTCGACACAACTCCTCTTTCGCGAGGCCGGAGCGTCTGCCCCCGGCCCCTCTGTGCGTTCCGTCCTAAGTGCTATCCACCTTAGCGCCAAGGAACACAACGTTAGAGGACACCGGGCCTCAGCCAGGAATGCCCTTCCTGAGCGCAAACTTCACGTGTTGTATGTTTTGCTGATAGCAGGCGGAACCGGACCTGGATGTTACCCTGACAGAGAAAGAGGCTTGTGAAGGAACGCTGCTCTGGAACACCCTCTTGTTTGGGGAGGTTAGCACCGCTGAACCATGTGTGCCTGGATGCCTTAGGGACCCGGCCACTACCACGAAAAATGCAAGCAGTAGAGTTACCGAAATTTAACTAGCATTGCTGATCTTGAAGCTGGAGGGATTTGAC
>NW_027408143.1:0-1363 GCF_003265705.2 Callorhinus ursinus | reverse complement strand
GTGTGTGTGTGTGTGTGTGTGTGTGTATCACATCTTCTTTATCCATTTATCCATTAATGGACACTTGGGCTGCTTCCATAATTTGGTTATTGTAAGTAATGCTGCATATATTCTTATGAATTAGTGTTTTTGTAGTCTTTGGGTAAATACCCAGTAGTGTGATTACTGAAATATCAAGGATATTTCTATTTTTTATTTTTTGAGGAACCTCCATACTGTCTTCCACAGTGGCTGTACCAGTTTGCATTCCCACCAACAGTGCATGAGGGTTCCTTTTTCTCCACATCCTCACCAACACTTGTTGGCCACCCTGCTCCTTGGCTATAGATTCTCACTTTTTCTTGTTGTGTTTAGAATGGAGCACAATCTCTCTCCCATACTGCAAAACTCCATTGCAGTTGTTCCTATACCTATTGTGATAGTCCCTGTTACCTCTTTAGCAAGTGTTGCAAATATTTTTTTCTTTAACAGATAAAAAATTTGATCATTAATCAGAGGCCAAATAGTTAATTTTTGCTGTTTTAGATAATGGTATTGAGCCTTAGATTATTGAGTCCATTCAGAAGCAGAAACTGAATCAGAAAGGCTGGAGTGTTTTCATGAGGTTGGTAAACAATGTGACATCTAAGTCCAGATCCGTTAATGTAGAGAATAACATATCAGAATAAGGAGTTTGGGCTTCATTTTGTAATAGGGACTTAATTAAGGTCTTTCCAGAAATGTTTTGAAGGTTCTGGCACCATGTATAAAACAGAATGTGGAGGAAGGAAAAATGGAGGGAAATTTTCAGACTCCACCAGTGTTGCAGATGAAAAGCCATAAAGGCCTAAAGTAAGACAGTGGTGGTAAGAATAAAGAAGTAATGAATGTTACAGCTGTTATGAAGGCCGAATGAATATTTACTACAAGTTGGCAATCAAAGAAAAGTGAAGTGCTAGCCGTGTGAAGATGTTTTCAGCCTAGGGTGTTGGGAGGATGATGTCCCATGAAGGAGGAAATATATTAAGTTCAGTAAAAAATGTAGCGTTATAGTTAAAAATGTGGGGCTGAGCTTGAGAGATAAATAAGAGCTATAAACAGGTAGAAATTATCAACATCCAGGTGTTATTTGAAGTCATGAGCCTGGGTGAAACTGGCAAGGGAGAAAACATGAAAGAAGAAAAGAAACCTATGGATCAATCCTTGGGAGATACCTGTATTTGGGCTGGTGCCATGAGACAGAGTAGCTACCGACAAAGAAGAGAGATAGGGAATGGGAACAGAAGAGTCTGTAGTGAAAACTAGAAATGAGGATTTGATGCAAGAAGGCTTCTGATACAATTGAGTGCCACAGAGAGAGATTAAAGTGAGAAAAAGCACTGGA
>NW_027408141.1:0-1363 GCF_003265705.2 Callorhinus ursinus | reverse complement strand
TCATGCAACTTGAGTGGGGTCTGGTTTACTCCAGCCTCCAGCCCCCCACCTGGAGGATCCTCCTGTACCACCCTGACAGCCCATTACCAGCATTCCTGGGGGCAAAATGCTGAATTTGTGGGATGCCTCTGGGGCTTCTTGCCACCGCACCTCTGCCTGGGGAATCAGGAACCAGGAGGACCCTCCCAGATGATCCTGATGGACCATTACCACCATCCATGAGGACATGGGACACAATGCTGAAGTTGGAAGACAGCTCTGGGGCTTCTTGCCACCACACCTGTGCCTGGGGGGCGCAGGAACCTAGAGAGCCCTCCCAGACGATCACAAGTGACCATACCACCATCCCTGGCGAACATGGGGCACAATGTTGAAATTGGGGGATGGCCCTGGGGCTTCTTGCCACCGCACCTGTGCCTGGGGGAGCAGGAACCTGAAGGGCCCTCCACAACGTACATAACGGACCATTACCATCATCCCCCTGAGGACATCGGGCACAATGCTGAAGTTAGAGAACGGCTCTGGGGCTTGTTGCCACGACACCTGTGCCTGGGGGTGTAGGAACCTGAAGGGTCCTCCAAGACGATCATAACGGACCATTACCACCATCTCCCTGAGGACATGGGGTACAATGCTAAGTTGGAGTCCCTTGTTCCTGAAACCAGCAGGAAGGGAGCTCCAAGGGCAGAGATGAGACTCCAGGAGCATTTCCATCCAGGGAAAGGGGGCGCACGGGAGGGCACTAAAGCAGTCAACCCCACCGACCCACAGGCCATTTGCACAGGATCACCTCCCGCACTCCCTTAGCACGTTGTCCGTCTTCGTGTGTGGAAAGTGACTGGCCCACTCAGTGATGGCGCACTTCCAGAGGAGGACTAGAAACTTTTCAGGGCTTGCTCATTGGTCAGAGGACCAATGCTCAAAGAAGCAGAGGATATCCCTCTCTTCATCCGGAGCTGGGGAAGGCAGCCACCGTCCTGGGGCAGGACTGGGTCCAGGAGTGTGTTCTTTATGAAGCCCCAGGCTTCAGTGGGTGTTGCTATGCCTGAAAAAGACCCACTCAGCCCCAGAGTCAGGAGCAGTAACTGGCTGTCTCCCACCCTAGCCCAGGATCACGACCCGAAACCATCCTGTTTGGGAGGAGAGGTCTCCTACAGGAGCCAGTGAGGGCCAGGCCCCTCTCGCCACCCCAGGTCCAGGATGCCCGGCACCTCCAAGAGCTCTTCATCTGAGGAGGAGTCATGGAGATCAAGTGTGTCTCATCAGCCCAGCAAGTGAAATAACCAAACCCCACCGCTCAGGTTCTAACAGCAGCAGAATTTCAATGTACTGTTTAGGGGCAGCCTCCACCCCTCTTACGTGC
>NW_027408140.1:0-1363 GCF_003265705.2 Callorhinus ursinus | reverse complement strand
CTGGGTGGCTCAGTTGGTTAAGCGACTGCCTTCAGCTCAGGTCATGACCCTGGAGTCCCAGGATCGAGTCCCACATCGGGCTCCCTGCTCGGCAGGGAGTCTGCTTCTCCCTCTGACCCTCTTCCCTCTCATGCTTTCTATCTCATTCTCTCTCTCTCTCAAATAAATAAATAAAATCTTAAAAAAAAAAAAATAAAATAAAATGTGTCTCTTGCAGACAGCATATTGATGGGTCTTGTTTTTGAATCCAATCTGATAGCCTGTGTCTTTTGATTGGGGCATTGAGCCCATTTACATTCAGGGTAACTATTGAAAGGTATGAATTTAGTGCCATTTTATTGCCTGTAAGGTGACTGTTAACTGTATGTTGTCTGTGTTCCTTTCTGATCTTTGCTGCTTTTAGGGTCTCTCTTTGCTTAGAGCACCCCTTTCAATATGACTCTAAAAATGAAAAATAAAAAATGTTTTTTTAAAGAAAGGAATTGATAAGATGTTGGTTGAAAAAGGGAAAAAGAAAAATAAAAAAAAAAAACAGTAAACAAAAATTAACTTTGATGAACTAATGAATCATGGTAAAATAAAGCCATGAATTCTATGTGCAGTATTCCCCTAGCACTGGAGTTCTCCCATTCTCCTTGATCGGTAAACTTGGTCTTGGCTTGCTGGCTGTTCGTGCTGATCTTCTGGGGGAGGGGCCTGTTGATGTGGTTCCCAAATGTCTTTGCTGGAGCCTGAATTGCCCCGCCCTTGTCGGTCCGGGCTAAGCAAGCTGCTCAGATTTGATCTCAGGAGCTTTTGTTCCCTGCAAGCTCTCGGTACAGCCTTGGAGGACCAGGGCAAAAATTGTGGCCTCCCAATCTCCACCCGGAGGAGCCGAGAACTCGGGGCCCCGCTCCTCAGTGCGCCCCCAGAGAAAAGCAGTCACTCCCGTGTCCCCAGTCTCCGGCCACACTCCGTGCTCACCCGGCCTGTGACCGAGCGTTTCTATGTCTGGCCCCCGACCCCGTGTGGAGTCTCCAAACCCAGCAGATCCCTGCGGTGCGCTCCCACGCCGCTCCTCCCCGGGAAGGAAGGGGAGTCTCCCCGGATCTGCCGCTTGTTGGGTCCCTGCTGGAGGAGCCGTGCCCCGACTGGCCCGTGGATCACAGTTTATGGCCACCCCGAGCTGAGAGCCCGCGCCTCGGCTCCGTCTCTGCAGCCGGCTTCCCCGCTCCGATCCCTGGGAGCTCTGCCGCACTCAGGCTCCCCCGGTCTTTCTGTGACCCCGAGGGTCCTGAGACCACACTGTCCCGCGAGGTTTCCACCGCCACTTAGCAACTGGAGCGACGTCCCTCAGCGGAGCCGACTTCTAAAAGGTCCGATG
>NW_027408139.1:604-1363 GCF_003265705.2 Callorhinus ursinus | reverse complement strand
CACATTGATTGATCTGTGAATGTTGAACCAACCTTGCAGGCCAGGGATAAATCCCACTTGGTCATGGTGAATAATCCTTTTAATATACTGTTGGATCCTATTGGCTAGTATTTTGGTGAGAATTTTTGCATCCATGTTCATCAAGGATATTGGTCTGTAATTCTCTTTTTTGATGGGGTCTTTGTCTGGTTTTGGGATCAAGGTAATGCTGGCCTCATAAAATGAGTTTGGAAGTTTCCCTTCCATTTCTATTTTTTGGAACAGTTTCAGGAGAATAGGTATTAATTCTTCTTGAAATGTCTGATAGAATTCCCCCGGGAAGCCGTCTGGCCCTGGGCTTTTGTTTCTTGGGAGATTTTTGATGACTGTTTCAATTTCCTTAGTGGTTATAGGTCTGTTCAGGTTTTCTATTTCTTCCTGGTTCAATTTTGGTAGTTGATTCCTCTCTAGGAATGCACTCATTTCTTCCAGGTTCTCTAATTTGCTGGCATAGAGTTGCTCATAATATGTTCTTATAATTGTTTGTATTTCTTTGGTGTTGGTTGTGATCTCTCCTCTTTCATTCATGATTTTGTTGATTTGGGTCATTTCTCTTTTCTTTTTGATAAGTCTGGCCAGGGGTTTATCAATCTTGTTAATTCTTTCAAAGAACCAGCTCCTAGTTTCATTGATCTGTTCTACTGTTCTTTTGGTTTCTATTTCATTGATTTCTGCTCTGATCTTTATTATTTCTCTTCTCCTGCTGGGTTTAGGCTTTAT
>NW_027408139.1:0-504 GCF_003265705.2 Callorhinus ursinus | reverse complement strand
TTTCATTGGTTTCCATGAATTTTTTAAATTCTTCTTTAATTTCCCGGATGACCCATTCATTCTTTAGTAGGATGCTCTTTAGCCTCCATTATTTGAGTTCTCTCCGACTTTCCACTTGTGATTGAGTTCTAGTTTCAAAGCATTGTGGTCTGAAAATATGCAGGGAATGATCCCAATCTTTTGGTACCGGTTGAGACCTGATTTGTGACCTAGGATGTGATCAATTCTGGAGAATGTTCCATGGGCACTAGAGAAGAATGTGTATTCCGTTGCTTTGGGATGGAATGTTCTGAATATGTCTGTGAAGTCCATTTGGTCCAGTGTGTCATTTAAAGTCTTTATTTCCTTGTTGATCTTTTGCTTAGATGATCTGTCCATTTCAGTGAGGGGGGTGTTAAAGTCCCCCACTATTATTGTATTGTTGTCAATGTGTTTCTTTGCTTTTGTTATTAATTGGCTTATATAATTGGCTGCTCCCATGTTAGGGGCATAGATATTTACAAT
>NW_027408138.1:0-1363 GCF_003265705.2 Callorhinus ursinus | reverse complement strand
ATGGAACTTGGAATCAGTTATATTTGAACTGAAATCAGGAGAAGAGGAAGTAACTGGGGGATGGAGAGTGAGTATATGAAAGGAACAAGAAGTACATTTCAGGGAAAGTAAACGATATGAACAAAAGCCTTACAGCATTTCATCAAGATGGCAGTAGACTAGATGCAGAAATCTCCACTATTATTCAAAATACAACTGAAACATATATATTTTTCCATGTTAAAGACAGAGCTGAACTCAAAAGAAACAGATATCCTCATATGCCAGAAATGAAGAAGGAACATATATAACCATGAAGATATGCAGTTTTTAAAACCATGCAGTCCTTAGGAGAAACTGGACTACTTAAGGGTTGGTATGTTCATACCTTTGTGAGACAGGAATTTAAGCCTTAAGCCCCACATACATCAAGGAGGAGGAATGGGCATTCTATTCAGCAGACTGTCCAAAAATGTGCTGAAAAGCTATATACATTGCCTAAAATCTTCTTCAGCATGAACAAGGTTGCAGGAAAAAGTGGACTTTCTCAGGTTCTCAGAAAGATTCGGACAGCCACTCCCACACCCACACTGTGAGGTTTGAATTTTGAGCCTGTACCATCCACCAGTGCAGAATCAACCACCTTTCCATTACCCGTGCAGTGTGGGAATCTGGAGGGGAGAAATTGGTGTCAAAGATGATTTGGAAGTAGTGAACTCAGTAGGACTTGTGCAAGGGAAGTGGTGAGCCTTGTCATCAAGAGACCTCTGTGGGCACCTGGGTGGCTCAGTTGGTTAAGCGACTGCCTTCGGCTCAGGTCATGATCCTGGAGTCCTGGGATCGAGTCCCACATCAGGCTCCCTGCTCGGTGGGGAGTCTGCTTCTCCCTCTGACCTTCTCCCCTCTCGTGCTCTCTATCTCATTTTCTCTCTCAAATAAATAAATAAAATCTTTAAAAAAAAAGAGAGACCTCTGCAACTCAGGGCATGGACAGGACTTCCTCTAAAGATAACTCCTCCTGGGGCGCCTGGGTGGCTCGGTTGGTTAAGCGTCTGACTCTTGAGTCCGTCGGCTCAGGTCATGATCTCAGGGTCATGAGATCGAGCCCCATGTCAGGCTCCGTACTGGATGTGAAGCCCTGCTTAGGATTCTTTCTCTCCCTCTGCCCCTCCCTGTACTCTTGCTCGTTCTCTTGTTCTCTCTCTTTCTCTCAAAAAATAAGTAAATAAATAAAAATAACTCCTCCTGAAGTTGAGCTTGTAGACATAACTTATAAAACACAGGAAGAAATACAAAGCAAAAAGGGAAAGTCCAAAGACCCCAAAGTAGGAGAATTTATGCTTAATAGTGAGTATTGTTAAGTAGATTTTCAAGTGAATATTTT
>NW_027408137.1:750-1363 GCF_003265705.2 Callorhinus ursinus | reverse complement strand
TGTTTTTTAATCCAATCTGATAGCCTGTGTCTTTTGATTGGGGCATTTAGCCCATTTACATTCAGGGTAACTATTGAAAGGTATGAATTTAGTGCCATTGTATTGCCTGTAAGGTGACTGTTAACTGTATGTTGTCTGTGTTCCTTTCTGATCTTTGCTGCTCTTAGGCTCTCTCTGCTTAGAGGACTCCTTTCAATATTTCTTGGAGGGCTGGTTTCGTGTTTGCAAATTCCTTTAGTTTTTGTTTGTTCTGGAAGCTTTTTATCTCTCCTTCTATTTTCAATGACAGCCTAGCTGGATATAGTATTCTTGGCTGCATATTTTTCTCGTTTAGTGCTCTGAAGATGTCTTGCCAGTCCTTTCTGGCCTGCCAGGTCTCTGTGGATAGGTCTGTTGCCAATCTAATGTTTCTACCATTGTAGGTTACAGATCTCTTCTCCCGAGCTGCTTTCAGGATTTTCTCTTTGTCTCTGAGACTCGTAAGTTTTACTATTAGATGTCGGGGTGTTGACCTATTATTATTGATTTTGAGAGGGGTTCTCTGTGCCTCCTGGATTTTGATGCCAGTTTCCTTCCTCACATTAGGGAAGTTCTCTGCTATTATTTGCTCCAA
>NW_027408137.1:0-650 GCF_003265705.2 Callorhinus ursinus | reverse complement strand
ATGTTGTTTCGTCTTATCGTATCACTTATCTCTCGAATTCTGCCCTCGTGATCCTGTAGTTGTTTCTCTCTCTTTTTCTCAGCCTCTTTATTTTCCATCATTTGGTCTTCTATATCACTGATTCTCTCTTCTGCCTCATTTATCCTAGCATTTAGTGCCCCCATTTTTGATTGCACTTCATCAATAGCCTTTTTGATTTCGACTTTGTTAGATTTTAGTTCTTTTATTTCTCCAGAAAGGGTTTCTCTAATAACTTCCACGCTTTTTTTGAAGCCCAGCTAGTATCTTTAAAGTCATGATTCTGAACTCTAGGTCCAACATCATACTAATGTCCGTATTGAGTAGGTCCCTGGCTGATGGTACTACCTCTTGTTCTTTTTGCTGAGGTGATTTTTTTCGTCTTGTCATTTTGTCCAGAGGAGAATAGATGAATGACAGAACAAAATGCTAACAGGTTTACAACGTCCCCAGGAAATATACTGTATACAAATCAGAAAAGACCTGAAACCAGGGGAAAAGAAAGGGAAAGAAAGAAAAAAGAAAGAGAAAAAAAAGAAAAAAAAGATAAAAACAAAAACAGAACAATACAAAAAAAGCAGAATATGATCAAATATGATCAGACTAGTGCATAGATCAGTGCCACACACTAG
>NW_027408136.1:0-1363 GCF_003265705.2 Callorhinus ursinus | reverse complement strand
TGTGATTGTAACAGAAATAAAAAAGCAAATCTGTCATTATAGCTCCTCCGTGCTTGTCCAATGTGCTGGGGAAGGTGGATATACGTTTTTTTAAGTCGTCTTTATTGGCTTATGTATGATTTCATTCAGAAATACTTTTTGCTAACTACTAAGTGACTGCAAGCTTCAGGGCTTGAGGGCCACCACGGTGAAACCAGGTGGTCAAGACCATGGGCATCTTATGGGTTTTGGTTTGAGCCAGTGTTAGAGAAGTTAAGAAGATGATGTTTTCTGCGATTTCTTCAGACCCATTTAACATAGAGGAAGAGATTACAGAAATCCGAGGTAAAAGGCAAGTGTTTGGCTGCAAATACAAGCATAAAATCTATTGCACTTTATTCATGTGATTGTAACCACACACTGGAAGAAATAACAATGTCAATATCGTAAAGTAAGTAGGATATTATCTATCACATGGCAAGTGCCCAGAAGGCTCTCTAAGTCTAAGACTTGCTCAGACTTACACAACCTTCTGGCTCAGTTAAAAATAATATGTGGACTGTGAGTAGACGGCTTAGGCAAAACCTCTGGACCTTCTGTGTTATCTTATTCTTGCCTTGCAATTTCAACTCTCCTGTACTCCCTAAGATGCCCAGTCCCACCCTGATACAGACCCCATGTCTTGTGCAGGAGATCCACTCACTCCTATGTCCACTTTTAGGGCAGTGGGCTCCTGGCTGCCTCCTGCGATGGTTGGTGACCTTGATCATCTTCCTCAAAGTAGAAATATTATAGTATTCCCTTTCCTCTAATGGGTAGAATCAGAAATGAAAGGCCTAACAAGTGTCATAGCTGGAGACATTTCTCAAACATGGTCAGAATGGAGAAGTATCGGGAAGATATTTTAGTCCATTTCATAACATCATCATTAGCCTTAAAAAGTGCTCCACTCTTGTAAGCCCACACTGAAGGGTCAACGACAAATGAGAACTCTAAACAAAGAATTGTCATTAGTTTGTTGCCCACGCTGGCGTTGCATATCTCTTGCACGGCCAGGTAGATAGTGTCAGCTCTCATGCCAGGAATCCCCTCCGTAATGAACTTGCCACTTACAAAGTGACGCCTGGGAGAATGGGTCTTCATTGACACAATGGACAAATACACTTTCCACAGAAAAGGAAGATTGGAAAGAAATAGTCCTTCTTTGATGGTGTCCATTTCGAAAGGCAGCGACGTCACTATGTTGAAATCTTGCATATTTGATTTTCCTTATAATAAGTGATTAGCGAATAAATATAAAACTGTAGGGTTGTTTTCCAAGGATTGATTGCAAACTATCAATACAGTGTTCTTTTAATGAATTACAATATTATAGAAGAGATGA
>NW_027408135.1:0-1363 GCF_003265705.2 Callorhinus ursinus | reverse complement strand
CCAGGTCCAAAGGCACATTGGGAGATCTCTGTCCAGGTGCCTGTTTCACATAGCACAGAGATGTGTTGTTGGTCTCCAGGTCCTAGAACACATGGTGAGCCTGCTGTCGAGGTGCCTGTAACATGCTGGGCTGGAAGGCTAGTCTCCAGATCCAAGGGAATATTGTAAGCCCTCTGTCTAGTTGTGTGCTTATCCTATCCCAGATCTTACTTTTTGGTCTCCAAGTCAAAAGGCACATAGTGAGACTGCTCTCCAGTTGAGTCCTTTTCCCAATGCTTAGCTGGGATGCAACATTCGTGGTTTCATGGCACTTGGCAAACCTCGTGTTCTCCGGACTCACTTGCCTTGTGCCACACTGGCCTGACCAGTTTGTGGTGTGAGGGCTCCTTGTCCACCGCATATCTATGTGTCTCACCTGCCCAGTGTCAAATGGGTTCTGAGGGATCCAAGGGTTGAGGTACCTGATGCTTTCTTTAGGGACTGAATTTCTTTAAGTTGTGCTGTTATTGGGGTTTTGTGTTCTATGGGATCCTGGTCAGCCAGGTGTCTTGGGGATTCATTTGTCCCCTCTGAGCTGGGTCAGAGAGCTCATTGTCTGAGGACCTGTGATCCATGGACTCCAACTGTGTCCAATGATGTGGTGATTCCCTCAGGTTGTGGACTCAGCTTTGCTATGCTGACCCCAGTTGTGACCCCAGAGGTGTGGGGCCCAGCTGGCTGAGAATACACTGTATTCTGATTCCCAGTGCCCTTCTCCCACATGCCAAATCAGAATGCATACCTGAGCAGTCAGGCCATCCTCACAGTGGGAAATGGGTCCAGGGTCACCGGGTATGGGTTCAAGGATGCTCAGGATAACAGAGGGGCACAAAAATAAGGGCAAACATGAAGGTGGGGTACAGAGTGCTATTGAGCGGCCCGGGGCAGAAGGAGTGGGCAGGGCTTGTCTTGTGCAGGAACAGAGTAGAGAACTCAAGGAATAGCAGGAAGAGCTGTGGTCGAAGTGCCATCTCTCTCCCCAGTTTAGCCTTGGCTGTTGCCATACTTTTATAACAGCCCTGTGACATCCCATGTCCTTCTGCATATGTCACCACTGTGCCCTGGCCAATCACCATGATGCTATCAGCACAGTCCCATTTTGTGGACAATCACCATGCAGTTTGGCTGACCAATGATGAATGACTTTCTCAGTAACCCTTCTGACATCATTGCCTGGAAACCATCTTTTAAATAAAACAGGTTAACTTTCCTTCAAGATGAAAAAATATTATTTAATGTGTATTTATGGTGAAGTTCATGATGACACAGAAAAAACTAAATCAGTACAAAGCTAAATGTGTCACACAGAGTCACCATTTACTGA
>NW_027408134.1:0-1364 GCF_003265705.2 Callorhinus ursinus | reverse complement strand
AAAAAAGCTCATTTTATTTATTTTTTTAAAGATTTTATTTATTTATTTGAGAGAGAGAATGAGATAGAGAGAGCATGAGAGAGGGGAGGGTCAGAGGGAGAAGCAGACTCCCTGCTGAGCAGGAAGCCCGATGTGGGACTCGATCCCGGGACTCCAGGATCATGACCTGAGCCGAAGGCAGTCGCTTAACCAACTGAGCCACCAAGGCGCCCACCCCAAGTTTTTTCTTAAGGCCTTCGCAATATTTGTTCCATCTGTTTGGCACACATTTCCCTGGATAACCTTGTGTTTCCTCCTGTTTCCCCCTTGGAGCCTCTGTGTAAATGTGTGCCTGTGTACCTGAGCAACCAGAAAAAAATAACACCTCCGTGCACTCTTTCCTTTCTACTGCCTTTTTCTTCATAGCACCTGTCACCTTCTGATATTCTATCTGATCCTTTCTTTGCTTATCTTCTCCATCCTTGAACTGTTCAGACTTGTTTCTTGACACCTACAGTCTTTGCCTGGAGGTTAGTCAGTACTCAAGTTTATTCCTTAAACATATGACAGAATTTCTCATTGAAAGTATAGAACACAGGAGTACTTAGTGAACAGGCCATGTGTGGGCTGTGCATTTCTATTCAGAGCTGGCATGAGGGGGGCCATCCCCACAGGGGACAAGTTTCATACAAAAACTATGTATATTCACTTTTTTTTAATTATTATTCATTTGAGATACAGAGATACAGAGAGAAGAGAGAGCATGAGCAGGGGAGAGGCAGAGGGAGAGGAAGAAGCAGGCTCTCTGCTCATCAGGGAGCCCGTTGCGGGACTTGATCCCAGGACCCTGGGATCATGACCTGAGACGAAGGCAGACGCTCAACTGTCTGAGCCACCCAGGCACCACTGTATATTCACATTTGATTGTAAAATAGAAATTGTATAATTTCAATGATATTTATACTGTTAATTATTGAAAAAATTAGTCATGTTATTTTTTGTTCCCTGGTAGTCCCCTCGACCACATAGAACCAAGAAATGATACAGGAATTTCAGAGTTTCTTCTTCTGGGATTTTCAGAGAAACCAGAATTGCAGCCAGTCCTATTTGGGCTTTTCCTCTCCATGTACCTGATCACTGTGTTTGGGAACCTGCTCATCATCCTGGCCGTCAGCTCAGACTCCCACCTCCACACCCCCATGTACTTCTTCCTGGACAACCTGTCCTTTGTAGACATCTGCTTCACCTCCACCACCATCCCCAAGATGCTGTGGAACAATCAGACTCAGAGCAGAGTTATAACCTGTGAAGCCTGCATCACTCAAATATACTTATTCTTACTCTTTGCAGGATTGGATGCCTTTCTCCTGGCTGTGATGGCCTAT
>NW_027408133.1:0-1364 GCF_003265705.2 Callorhinus ursinus | reverse complement strand
TCCAATTTTCCCAACACCATTTGTTGAAGAGGCTGTCGTTTTTCCATTCGACATTCTTTCCTGCTTTGTCAAAGATTAATTGACCATAGAGTTGAGGGTCCATTTCTGGGCTCTCGATTCTGTTCCATTGATCTATGTGTCTGTTTTTCTGCCAGCACCATACTGTCTTGATGATGACAGCTTTGTAATAGAGCTGGAAGTCCGGAATTGTGATGCCGCCAGCTTTGCTTTTCTTTTTCAACATTCCTCTGGCCATTCGGGGTCTCTTCTGGTTTCATACAAATTTTAGGATTATTTGTTCCATTTCTTTGAAAAAAGTGGATGGTATTTTGACGGGGATTGCATTAAATGTGTAGATTGCTCCAGGTAGCATTGACATCTTCACAGTGTTTGTTCTTCCAATCCATGAGCATGGAACGTTTTTCCATTTCTTTGTGTCTTCTTCAATTTGTTTCATGAGTATTTTATAGTTTTCTGAGTACAGATCCTTTGCCTCTTTGGTTAGATTTATTCCTAGGTATCTTATGGTTTTGGGTGCAGTTGTAAATGGGATAGACTCCTTGATTTGTATCTCTTCTGTCTTGTTGGTGTATAGGAATGCCACTGATTTCTGTGCATTGATTTTATATTCTGCTACTTTACTGAATTCCTGTATGAGTTCTTGCAGTTTTGGGGAGGAGTCCCTTGGGTTTTCCACATACAGTATCATATCATCTGCAAAGAGTGAGAGTTTGACTTCCTCTTTGCCCATTTGGATGCCTTTGATTTCTTTTTGTTGTCTGATTGCTGTGGCTGGGACTTCTAATACTATGTTGAATAGCAGTGGTGATAGTGGACATCCTTGCCGCGTTCCCGACCTTAGGGGAAAAGCTCTCAGCTTTTCCCCATTGAGAATGATATTCGCTGTAGGTTTTTCATAGATGGCTTTTATGATATTGAGGTAGGTACCCTCTATCCCTATACTCTGAAGAGTTTTGATCAAGAAAGGATGCTGTACTTTGTCAAATGCTTTTTTGCATCTATTGAGAGGATCATGTGATTCTTGTTCTTTCTTTTGTTAATATATTGTATCACGTTGATTGATTTGCGGATGTTGAACCAACCTTGCAGCCCAGGGATAAACCCCACTTGGTCATGGTGAGTAATCCTTTTAACGTACTGTTGGATCCTATTGGCTAGTATTTTGGTGAGAATTTTTGCATCCATGTTCATCAAGGGTATTGGTCTGTAATTCTCCTTTTGGATGGGGTCTTTGTCTGGTTTTGGGATCAAGGTAATGGTGGCCTCATAAAATGAGTTTGGAAGTTTTCCTTCCATTTCTAATTTTTGGAACAGTTTCAGGAGAATAGGTATTAATTCTTCTT
>NW_027408132.1:0-1364 GCF_003265705.2 Callorhinus ursinus | reverse complement strand
GAGAAAGGGGAACCCTCCTACACCGTTGGTGGGAATGCAAGCTGGTGCAACCACTCCGGAAAACAGTATTTAGGTTCCTCAAACAGTTGAAAATAGAGCTACCGTACGATCCAGCAATTGCACTACTGGGTATTTACCACAAAGATACAAATGTAGGGATCCGAAGGGGTACGTGCAACCCAATGTTTATAGCAGCAATGTCCACAATAGCAAAACGTGGAAAGAGCCAAGATGTCCATCGACAGATGAATGGATAAAGAAGATGTGGCATATATACGCAATGGAATATTATGCAGCCATCAAAAGGAATGAGATCTTGCCATTTGCAATGACGTGGATGGAACTGGAGGGTGTTATGCTGAGTGAAATAAGTCAATCAGAGAAAGACATGTATCACATGACCTCACTGATATGAGGAATTCTTAATCTCAGGAAACAAACTGAGGGTTGCTGGAGTGGTGGGGGGTGGGAGGGTTTGGGTGCCTGGGTGATAGACATTGGGTAGGGCATGTGCTATGGTGAGCACTGTGAATTGTGCAAGACTGTTGAATAACAGATCTGTACTTCTGAAACAAATAATGCAACATATGTTAAGAAAAAAGAAAAAGAAGAAGATAGCAGGAGGGGAAGAATGAAGGGGAGTAAGTCAGAGCGGGAGACGAACCATGAGAGACGATGCACTCTGAAAAACAGAGGGTTCTAGAGGGGAGGAGGGTGGTGGGATAGGTTAGCTTGGTGATGGGTATTAAAGAGGGCATGTTCTGCGTGGAGCACTGGGTCTTATATACAAACAATAAATCATGGAACACTACATCAAAAACTAATGATGTAATGTATGATGATTAACATAAGAATAAAAAAAATAAAGTAAGAAAAAAGCCTTTTATATTTACTCACATATTTGTCTTTTTCAAGGTTAGGTTTTCTACTGAGCCAGTACTGATTTTCCCCTTTATATTTTCCTTCTGATGAAATGATTTTCTTTAAGGTTACTTGTAGTACTAGTCTGCTGGTGGTAAATTTTTTCAGGTTTTATACAACTAAAAAGTCCTTGTTTTGCCTTTGATACTGAAAAATATTTCTGCCAACTATCCAACTCTAAGTGAGCAGATTTTTTTCTTTTAATATGTTAAAACTGTCCTAAAAATGTCTTTTCCTTTGCACTGTTTCTCACAAGAAGTCAGCTGCCAGTCTTATCTTTTTGTCTTCTGTATATAAAATCATTTTTTTCTGGCTAGTTTTTGGTTTTGTTTTTGGTCTAGCTGACACACAACATTACATTAGCTTCAGGTGTACAATACAATAATTCAACTTGTCTATACATTACACTATTTCTGGCTAGTTTGAAGATTTTCTCTTTATCA
>NW_027408131.1:0-1364 GCF_003265705.2 Callorhinus ursinus | reverse complement strand
TCCAATTTTCCCAACACCATTTGTTGAAGAGGCTGTCGTTTTTCCATTCGACATTCTTTCCTGCTTTGTCAAAGATTAATTGACCATAGAGTTGAGGGTCCATTTCTGGGCTCTCGATTCTGTTCCATTGATCTATGTGTCTGTTTTTCTGCCAGCACCATACTGTCTTGATGATGACAGCTTTGTAATAGAGCTGGAAGTCCGGAATTGTGATGCCGCCAGCTTTGCTTTTCTTTTTCAACATTCCTCTGGCCATTCGGGGTCTCTTCTGGTTCCATACAAATTTTAGGATTATTTGTTCCATTTCTTTGAAAAAAGTGGATGGTATTTTGACGGGGATTGCATTAAATGTGTAGATTGCTCCAGGTAGCATTGACATCTTCACAGTGTTTGTTCTTCCAATCCATGAGCATGGAACGTTTTTCCATTTCTTTGTGTCTTCTTCAATTTATTTCATGAGTATTTTATAATTTTCTGAGTACAGATCCTTTGCCTCTTTGGTTAGATTTATTCCTAGGTATCTTATGGTTTTGGGTGCAGTTGTAAATGGGATAGACTCCTTGATTTGTATCTCTTCTGTCTTGTTGGTGTATAGGAATGCCACTGATTTCTGTGCATTGATTTTATATTCTGCTACTTTACTGAATTCCTGTATGAGTTCTAGCAGTTTTGGGGAGGAGTCCCTTGGGTTTTCCACATACAGTATCATATCATCTGCAAAGAGTGAGAGTTTGACTTCCTCTTTGCCCATTTGGATGCCTTTGATTTCTTTTTGTTGTCTGATTGCTGTGGCTAGGACTTCTAATACTATGTTGAATAGCAGTGGTGATAGTGGACATCCTTGCCGCGTTCCCGACCTTAGGGGAAAAGCTCTCAGCTTTTCCCCATTGAGAATGATATTCGCTGTAGGTTTTTCATAGATGGCTTTTATGATATTGAGGTAGGTACCCTCTATCCCTATACTCTGAAGAGTTTTGATCAAGAAAGGATGCTGTACTTTGTCAAATGCTTTTTTGCATCTATTGAGAGGATCATGTGATTCTTGTTCTTTCTTTTGTTAATATATTGTATCACGTTGATTGATTTGCGGATGTTGAACCAACCTTGCAGCCCAGGGATAAACCCCACTTGGTCATGGTGAGTAATCCTTTTAACGTACTGTTGGATCCTATTGGCTAGTATTTTGGTGAGAATTTTTGCATCCATGTTCATCAAGGGTATTGGTCTGTAATTCTCCTTTTGGATGGGGTCTTTGTCTGGTTTTGGGATCAAGGTAATGGTGGCCTCATAAAATGAGTTTGGAAGTTTTCCTTCCATTTCTAATTTTTGGAACAGTTTCAGGAGAATAGGTATTAATTCTTCTT
>NW_027408130.1:0-1364 GCF_003265705.2 Callorhinus ursinus | reverse complement strand
AAATATGATCAGGCTAGTGCATAGATCAGTGCCACACACTAGATTTTTGGCGTATTTTGGTCTGTTAGAGAAAAGTGCCTCCTAAAATTTTAAAGGAAGAAAGACATATATGTACAAAATAAGGGTTGATACAATGAAGGAATGGAAGATGACTGTAAAGATGAAAATTATAAAAGATTTTATAAAAGGACTTGGTAAGATAAGTTGTTTGAAAAAAGAAAGAAGATTTAAGAAAAGAAAAAAAAAAAAGGAAAAAGGGAGAGAATGTGATCAGGCAGGAGACTAGAACAAAGCCATACACTAGTGATTTAGGGTATATTTTGATCTGTTAGAAGAAACTGTACCTCAAAATTTTAAAGAGAGAACAACTTATATATATATGCCTAAAATAAGGGTAACTACTATGAAGGGATAAAATATGACTCTAAAAATGAAAAATAAAAAATGTTTTGTTTTTTTTTAAAAAAGGGATTGATAAGATGTTGGTTGAAAAGGGGAAAAAGGAAAATAAAAAAAAAGTCAACAAAAATTAACTTTGATGAAATAATGGATCATGGTAAAAAAAAAAAAAAAAAGCCATGAATCTATGTGCAGTATTCCCCTAGCGCTGGAGTTCTCCCATTGTCCTTGATCGATCAACTTGGTCTTGGCTTGCTGGTTGTTTGTACTGATCTTCTGGGGAAGGGGCCTGTTGCTGTGGTTTCCAAACTTCTTTGCCGGAGGCGGAATTGCCCCGCCCTTGTCGGTCCGGGCTAAGGAAGCTGCTCCAGTTTGCTCTCAGGAGCTTTTGTTCCCTGCAAGCTCTCCGTACAGTCTTGGAGGACCAGGGCAGAAATGGTGGCCTCCCAATCTCCACCCGGAGGAGCTGAGAACTCGGGGCCCCGCTCCTCAGTGTGTCCCCAGAGAAAAGCAGTCACTTCCGTGTCCCCGGTCTCCGGCCGCACTCCGTGCTCACCCGGCCTGTGATCGAGCGTTGCTATCTCTGGCACCCGACCCCGCGCGGAGTCTCCAAACCCAGCAGATCCCTGCAGTGCGTTCCCGCACCGCTCCTCCCCGGGAAGGAAGGGGAGTCTCCCCGGATCTGCTGCTTGTTGGGTCCCTGCTGGAGGAGCCGTGCCCCGACTGGGCCGCAGATCACAGTTTATGGCAACCCCGAGCTGAGAGCCCGCGACTCTGCTCTGTCTCTGCAGCCGGCTTCCCCGCTCTGATACCTGGGAGCTCTGGCGCACTCAGGCACCCCCGGTCTCTCTCACCGCAAGGGTCCTGAGACCACACTGTCCCGGGAGGATTCCACCCCCCGCTTAGCCACTGCAGCGACGTCCCTCCGCCGAGCCAACTTCTAAAAGGTCCGATTTTGTGCTCCG
>NW_027408129.1:0-1364 GCF_003265705.2 Callorhinus ursinus | reverse complement strand
CAATGAACATATGGTATTTGTCTTTCTTTGCCTGCGTTACTTAGCATAATGCTCCCACGGTGTCTGTTTCTATGTCTGGCTACTGTGAAGAATGCTGCAGTGAACATGGCGGTGCATCTATCTTTTTGAGGTAGTGTTTTTGTGTTCTCCAAATAAATCCACTGAGAGCAATCACTGGGCCATGTGGTAGTTGTATTCATTTTTCCAGGAACCTCCATACTCTTTGTCACAGGTGCTGCACCAATGTACATTCCCACCAACAGTGCACAGGGTCCCCTTGTCTATACACCCTTCTCCACACCTGGTGTCTGTCTCTGGGACAAATGCCATCCCAACAGTTGTGAGGAGATAGCGGATTATGGGTTTGTCTTATGTTTCCCTGACGACGATTAGTGATGTTGATCAACTTTTTCTGTGTCTGTTGGCCAACTGGGTGTCATCTTTGGAAAGTAGCTATTCAAAGAATCTCCCCATTCTTTATACAGGTTTTTTTGTTTTGATTTGTATGAGTGTTTTGTATATTTTCGATATTAGCCTTTTCTCGTACATATGTTTTGCTGATATTTTTTCTCATTGGGTAGGTCGCCTTTTAAGTTTTGATGGTTTCTTTTGTCATGTAGAAATTTCAGTTTGATGTCGTTCAACTTGTTTATTTTTGCATTTGTTGCCTTTGCCTTTGGTGTCCGATCTCAAAGAGTCTTTGCCAAAACCAATTGTTGAGAAACTCACTACCTGTGTTTTGTTCTCGGAGGTTTATGGATTCAGGTCTTATATTCAAGTCATTCATCCATTTAAAATTTTTGTGTGTGCTGTAAGAACGTGATCCAAGTCCATTCTTGTCGGGAGCCATGAGCAACAAAGGGGTTAATCAGGTAGAGCAAAGACTCCCTGATCCCTTTGAACCATGGCCACCTAACTGCCCCCATACAAAAACATGTTGTACTGGCTAGCCTGAGTTGTATATAGGCCAAGAAAACCACAGTGTTATTAATAGACCCTGAAAGATAGCACACCTGGCCCTTTAAAGGCATACCGCATAAACAAAACTGGGAAGAAACTATGCGCTTGAGGAATCTGGCCTTGAATCAGAAACACGGGACGGAGCCAGGAGAAGGGCAGGGAGGAACCTGTGGAACTTGTTTATGTCTTATTGTTATATAACCTAAGCCTATATAAAGTGTGTGAGAAAGAATAAAGTTGTTGCTCGCGGCATCCCCGTGGGCAACCCTCCTGTTCCCATACTTTTATGTTTCATTCTCTTACCCTCACCCCTGTTCGACCTTGCACGCGGACCGTGGCACATTCTTCTGCATGTCGTGTCTAGTTTTCCAGGAATGTTCACTGAAGTGACAGTCCTTTCCCCG
>NW_027408128.1:476-1364 GCF_003265705.2 Callorhinus ursinus | reverse complement strand
CCCCGAGGAGGAGGTGTGGGAAACACTGGGGGTCATGGGGGTGTATGTCGGCCAGGAGCACGTCATCTATGGGGAGCCTAGGGAGCTCCTCACCAAGGTCTGGGTGCAGGAAGGGTACCTGGAGTACCGGCAGGTGCTTGGCAGGGACCCTGCTCACTACGAGTTCCCATGGGGTTCCAGGGCCCATACCGAAACCAGCAAGTTGCAAATGCTGGAGTATTTGCTCCAGGTCAGGCGCAGGCAGCTGGCTTCCTCCCTGGCCCTGTCTGAAGGGGCTCTGAGAGATGAGGGAGAGGAGGCCTGAGTCCCATTGGTGGCCAGGCCCTTTCCAGGCTTTGGTGGGGTCAGCAGCTTCTCCTGCGGGGTGCTGGGCATGAAGTGAGGCCACATTTTGGTTCTTCCCTGTGTGTGTGAAAAGAGAGAGCCCCGAGAGTTCTAAGTAGGGTAGGGCCAGGGAGGGTTGGGGGAAGAAAGCAGGGTGAAGAGCCAGCCTCTCTGGGGGCCTGTTCTCTGCGATGACTCTGACATCCAGAGCTTGGATTTCTTGAGGAAGCTCTCAAATGTTGTTCCTTGGAGTAGAAGTTTTAACCAGCTTCAGCAGGTAAATGTGTGCGTGACATCCACCCCACAGCATTTGGACTTACGCAGTTCAAGAGTTTTAAGAGTTTTGTCATGTTGTGGAAATAAGGTGGGTGATCTTCCCTCCTTGTTTGGGTTCTGAAATGAAATCATGGGGCATTGGCATAGGAATTTGTTGGAAAGGTAGAAAAATGGAGCAGTCAAGTGATGGGGTCAGGAAATATGGAAATAAAAGATTATTCATTTTTGCTTCTTACACCTTGTCTGTCATTCTGCAAAAGTAACATAGATGCGTGGGCCTTCATTCAC
>NW_027408128.1:0-376 GCF_003265705.2 Callorhinus ursinus | reverse complement strand
GAGGAGAAATGACATCTCAGCACAGAGGGAGCCCTGCTCACTGGCTCCTTGATTCCCAGACATGGGCTGAGCTCTGCTCTCTGGAAGGCCCTGTGTGTGAGCAGTGAGGACATTAGGAGAAGCAGGACACGTTCCACCCTTAGGGGACTGTCTATCAGCTGCACTCATGGCAGGAAAGTGGGGAGAGGTACCCTGAGACCTGCAGAAGAAGTGGAAGAAATGTGAGGGAGTGCGGCTCCTGGGGCAAGCACTGAAGTGCCCCTGGCCTTGGATGGCTCAGGGTGTCGGGTCACCGTGCTTCCTTCTGTGCAGCTGATCACCGTGAACCTGGGGGGTGACAGTGGCCCTACTTGGAGACAGGGTACCTTAGAGGTGG
>NW_027408127.1:623-1364 GCF_003265705.2 Callorhinus ursinus | reverse complement strand
AGCCCCATGACAAAAGCTGAGCCAGGAGGCGTCTCCGGCACCGGCCTTTCTTTCCCTCGCTTTTAAATAGGGAAGCCGTTCGCTGGAATCTCAAGCACAGCGCACAGCATACAGGGTCCTCTCCGCTAAGGAACGGCGGGAGCTAAAGCGCGGTTTCTCCTCAGTGTTGTGCCTTCCAGGGAGGGTCCTGCAACTGAGGCCTACACGCACACAGGCCGGAGGAGTGCTAGCATTCTGCTACTGAGTGTTGGTGGGAGAGGTGCGGCTGCACGAATCCGTTTCTCTCACCCAGTAATTGAGGGGACTCGGGTGCCAGGCTCTTACACACAGGCTCTCCAGGTGTTCCCACTCCCCGGAACAGTGAGCGTATCTAAAACACGGCTCCCCTACTGTACTGTCTCTTTGTTTTGGTACGCGAGGGGTGAGACTTGTATGCTCAAGGGAGTGGCCGCAGACCTGGCTTCAGGGAACAAGTTCGGAGTTGTGTTCTCCCTTCTGCCGCGGCCTCAGTCTCCCTCAGAAAATGGTTTTGGACTCGCTGGCAGTACCCGCCCGCATTCACACAGCAAAAGGTTTTCACCCTCAGGAAGGCCTAATTTGGCCGAAGTCGGGATTTTCTACAGTGTGTTTCCCCCGATTTAGTTGGTTGGCTCTCGGCCTGCAAGCACACCGGGGAAAGGCTACTAGCCCCAGGAACAAGAGCTGAGCCTAAAGGCGTCCCCGGCACCGGCCTTTCTTTCC
>NW_027408127.1:0-523 GCF_003265705.2 Callorhinus ursinus | reverse complement strand
CACACATGCCGGAGGTGTGCTAGCATTCTGTCCCTGAGAGCTGGTGGAGAGGTGCAGCTGCCCGAGTTCGTTTCTCTCGCCCATGAACTTAGGGTACTCTTCTCCCAGGCTCTCACGCACACACACTCCAAGTGTTTCCACTCTCCGGAACAGTGAGGCTATCTAAAACACGGTTCCCCTACAATACTGTTTCTTTGTTTGGTACGCGAGCGGTGAGACTTGCATGCTCAAGGCAGTGGCCGCAGGCCTGGCTTCAGGAAACAAGTGGACAGTTGTGTTCTCCCTTCTGCCGCGGCCTCAGTCTCCCTCGGAAAATGGTTTTGGACTCGCTGGCAGTGCTCGTCCACACTCCAACAGCAAATGGTTTTCACCCTCAGGAAGGCCTAGTCTGGCCGAAGTAAGGAATTATTACAGTGTGGTTCCCTCGACTTAGGAGGTTGGCTCTTGCCCTGCAAGCACAGCGGGGCAACGGTACTAGCCCCAGGACAAAAGCTGAGCCAGGAGGCGTCTCTGGCACCGGCCT
>NW_027408126.1:0-1365 GCF_003265705.2 Callorhinus ursinus | reverse complement strand
ACACCCGTGTCTTTGGGCTAATACGCCGTAGAGCAATTTCCTGGGTCCTAATAAGGTAGCCCTGTTTTTAATTTTCTGAGGAAGCTCCACACTGTTTCCCAAAGCGGCTCTACCAACGTGCATTTCCAATGCAGGGTTCGATCCCAGGACCTTGTGATCATGAGCTAGGCCGAACGCAGACACTTAAGCGACTGAGTCACGCAGGCGCCCCCCTTGCCCTTTGTTCTACCAAGATCTTGGGTCGCCATCAGAGGCCAGAGTGCAGTCCCACACGTAGCCAACACCCAGTGTTGGGTGGCCAGTTCCAAACGTGCTCCCGTGCTAAGCAAGCACTGACGTCCTAAGGGAAGTATGGCGCTCCTGTTCCTGAGCACTTGGATCTTGGCCAGCTTAGTGCCGTGACGGCTAGCCGGCTTCCCTCCATCCCCTGGATGATTGAGATGTCTTCATTTTGAAGGACAGACCATCACCAAAAGGACAGCATTTTCCTGGAGCTGGTCAGGGCAGTAACAAACTTTTTCAAGTACTACGGCCCCGAGAAACAGTTCCCAATCCTTGGTCGTCAGGTGGCAGAACCAACGGGCTAGCCCTGAATCACTGCTACATCTACCCACTGATGGAAAATGGCCAACAACAGTCAGCACCCAAAGCATCCGTTCCCTTTATGGAGGAGGAAGACAGGCCTCTAGCTAAAGCTTTCCTGCGGTGGCACATGGCAGTTTCCCTTACCCCAAGTCCACAGCTGATTCTTCTTCCCAAAACTCCCAACCTGTTAGGAGAGTGTGCTAGTCACTATGTGTCCCATTTGCGGTTGACATGGGACTCTGGCACTCTTTGTAGTGTTTCCCATGGCCTTGCCTGTCTGTCGAACAAGGCCTTTGGGCATCTTCATGGGCCAAGGTGTTGTGACTCACCTTTAGAGCACCCAGGGATTGGTGGTGAGTCCCCAGTCTGAACCTGTCCTAAGATAAGACAATCCGAGTTTACAGTTTGAAAGAAAAGTTTACCCTTCTGGCCCTGAGCACTTGCTAATTGGCCAGCTGAAGATGCACGGAGATGGGGGTCTAGCTTGCCCTACTGGCTCCTGGCTGTTTGAGATGCCTTCTTTCTCAAGATCAGATGGCCTGGGCACGGCCTACTCTGCTCTAGGGTCTGTTCAGGGCAGAAATAGCTTTCTTCAAGGAATAATGCTCCAAACACCCATTCGAAACATTTGATCCGCACCTGGGAGTTGCAGCCTGGTTCCCCTGAATCACTGCTGCGTCCAGGCACTGATGGAAATGGCGGAAAACCTCCAATGTCAGAAGCTTCCCTCTCCTTGGGGAAAGCTGAAAAGATTGGGTGTAGGCATGGCCAGAGGATTTG
>NW_027408125.1:0-1365 GCF_003265705.2 Callorhinus ursinus | reverse complement strand
GAAGAAGAAGAAAGAGAGAGAGGGGCAGAAGGTATATTGGAGCAAATAATAGCAGAGAACTTCCCTAATGTGAGGAAGGAAACAGGCATCAAAATCCAGGAGGCACAGAGAACCCCTCTCAAAATCAATAATAATAGGTCAACACCCCGACATCTAATAGTAAAACTTACGAGTCTCAGAGACAAAGAGAAAATCCTGAAAGCAGCTCGGGAGAAGAGATATGTAACCTACAATGGTAGAAACATTAGATTGGCAACAGACCTATCCACAGAGACCTGGCAGGCCAGAAAGGACTGGCAAGATATCTTCAGAGCACTAAACGAGAAAAATATGCAGCCAAGAATACTATATCCAGCTAGGCTATCACTGAAAATAGAAGGAGAGATAAAAAGCTTCCAGAACAAACAAAAACTAAAGGAATTTGCAAACACGAAACCAGCCCTCCAAGAAATATTGAGAGGGGTCCTCTAAGCAAAGAGAGAACCTAAAAGCAGCAAAGAGCAGAAACGAACACAGACAACAGACAGTTAACAGTCACCTTACAGGTAATACAATGGCACTAAATTCATACCTTTCAATAGTTACCCTGAATGTAAATGGGCTCAATGCCCCAATCAAAAGACACAGGCTATCAGATTGGATTAAAAAACAAGACCCATCAATATGCTGTCTGCAAGAGACTCATTTTAGACCCAAAGACACCCCCAGATTGAAAGTGAGGGGGTGGAAAACCATTTACCATGCTAATGGACACCAAAAGAAAGCTGGGGTGGCAATCCTTATATCAGACAAACTAGATTTTAAAACAAAGACTGTAATAAGAGATGAGGAAGGACACTATATCCTACTTAAAGGGTCTATCCAACAAGAAGATCTAACAATTGTAAATATCTATGCCCCGAACATGGGAGCAGCCAATTATATAAGGGAATTAATAACAAAAGCAAAGAAACACATTGACAACAATACAATAATAGTGGGGGACTTTAACACCCCCCTGACTGAAATGGACAGATCATCTAAGCAAAAGATCAACAAGGAAATAAAGACTTTAAATGACACACTGGACCAAATGGACTTCACAGACATATTCAGAACATTCCATCCCAAAGCAACGGAATACACATTCTTCTCTAGTGCCCATGGAACATTCTCCAGAATTGATCACATCCTAGGTCACAAATCAGGTCTCAATCGGTACCAAAAGATTGGGATCATTCCCTGCATATTTTCAGACCACAATGCTTTGAAACTAGAACTCAACCACAAGAGGAAAGTCGGAAAGAACTCAAATACATGGAGGCTAAAGAGCATCCTACTAAAGAATGAATGGGTCAACCAGGAAATTAAAGAAGAATTAAAAAA
>NW_027408124.1:881-1365 GCF_003265705.2 Callorhinus ursinus | reverse complement strand
AAAGTTAATAACTAGGCTTGAAAAAAGCATAAAAGACTGTAGAGAATATGTGAGTGCAGAAATTAGATCTAATAAGGCCGAATTTAAAAATGCTATAACTGAGATGCAGTCTAAATTAGATGCTCTAACAGCTATGGTGAATGAGGCAGAAGATAAAGTAAGTGATCTAGGGGGGCGGAGCAAGATGGCGGAGGAGTAGGAGACCTAGATTTCGTCTGGTCTCAGGAATTCAGCTGAATAGGGACCAAAACATTCTGAACACCTACGAACTCAACAGGAGATCAAAGAGGAGAGTAGCAACAACTCTCTGAACAGAGAAGCGACCACTTACTGGAAGGTAGGACGTGCGGAGAAGTGAATCCGAGGCGATAATTGGGAGGATAGACGGAGGGGGAGGGGCCTCCGCCGGCCGCTTCTGGCAAGTGATAGAGCCGCGGAGCACAAAATCGGACCTTTTAGAAGCCGGCTCCGCTGAGGGACGTCG
>NW_027408124.1:0-781 GCF_003265705.2 Callorhinus ursinus | reverse complement strand
CGGACCTTTTAGAAGCCGGCTCCACTGAGGGACGTCGCTCCAGTGGCAGAGCGGGGTGGAAACCCCGCGGGACAGTGGGGTCTCAGGACCCTTGTGGTCAGAGAAAGACTGGGGGAGCCTGAGTGCGCCAGAGCTCCCAGGTATCAGAGCGGGGAAGCCAGCTGCAGAGACGGAGCTGAGGCGCGGGCTCTCAGCTCGGGGTTGCCATAAACTGTGATCCGCGGCCCAGTCGGGCCACTGCTCCTGCAGCAAAGACCCAACCGGCGGCAGATCCAGGGAGACTCCCCTTCCTTCCCGGGGAGGAGCGGCGCGGGAATGCACCGCAGGGATCTGCTGGGTTTGGAGACTCCACACGGGGTCGGGTGCCAGAGATACAAACGCTCGGTCACAGGCCGGGTGAGCACGGAGTGCGGCCGTAGACCAGGGACAAGGGAGTGACTGCTTTTCTCTGGGGGCGCACTGAGGAGCGGGGCCCCGAGTTCTCAGCTCCCCCGGGTGGAGATTGGGAGGCCACCATTTTTGCCCTGGTCCTCCAAGGCTGTACTGAGAGCTTGCAGGGAACAAAAGCTCCTGAGATCAAACCCGAGCAGCTTGCTTAGCCCGGACCGACAAGGGCGGGGCAATTCAGCCTCAGGCAAAGACATTTGGAAACCACAGCAACAAGCCCCTCCCCCAGAAGATCAGCACGAACAGCCAGCAAGCCAAGACCAAGTTTACCGATCAAGGAGAACGGGAGAACTCCAGGACTAGGGGAATACTGCACATAGAATTCATGGCTTTT
>NW_027408123.1:0-1365 GCF_003265705.2 Callorhinus ursinus | reverse complement strand
CAGTCTTGTCTCCTCAGATGGCCCGGACGATGCAACTTCAAAAAGCGATCCCGGTGGCCCGCAGGACTCACTGCGGATTCCAGCAAATCCGCCTCCCAGAAACTGAGGGTACAGCTGGACGAGCTGTCTGAAAACAGCCATGTCAGGGTTCCAGGAAGATACCAGAGGCACAGGAGTAACTGAGGAGCACCTGAAGGTCAGGTAGGGGCAGTCAGAGCTACCAGACCCTTCTTCCCTAAAGCTCCTCATTCCTGGGCCTTTCTTCCGGTGATTCTGCTTGGTTTCTATTTGCCCCAACTGTTATCCATTGCCTTAGGCAGCAGAGACTCACGTATGCCTTTAAATGTTTTGGGCATTGAATGTCCTCCAGTAGCTACTTCACTGCTGGGAGAGTTGGTAGCAAGCAAGAAGTCCCAGAGTACGCCAAGGGTCTGGATTGGTGTTTCCCTCTCCTGAGATGGGGACACCTGTGGGAGGTGCAGGTGGTCAGCTGGGGGAGGGGGGCAGGCACCTGACATGGACAGATGGGGTATAGGTGAGGCCGGAGTCCCCTGGGGTATGTGCCTGGCATCCGGACTGCACAGGTCTTCAAAGCTGCAGACTGGCTGGGATTATCTTCAGGCTGAGGAGGAAGGTGAGGGGAGCAGAGGGGACTGAGGAGGTTCGGCTCAGACAGGAGAGGGCTGAGCCATACTTTTGGGGGGAAAGTGGGTCAGGTTCAGGCTCACAGAGACAGACCTTGAGGCCATTATATCATGTGAAATAAGCCAGTCCCTAAAGGACCGACACCGGAGGACCCCACTTGGGAGGGATGGAGAGCACTCCCATTCACAGAGGTGGAAATAGTTGCTGGGTACCAGGGCTGGGGAAGGGGAATGGGGGTTTGGGGTCTCGTGGGTAGAGGTTCAGTTTGGGATGATGAAAATATTGTGGAGATGGACGGAGTTAGCCGGTGCAGATCAGGGAATACACTTATTGCCATTGATACGCACCTTATGTTATCAGCTGTATGTCCATTATACCACAATACAAGAGAAGTGAGTCAGGAAGTCGGGGCCATCGTGAGTCTCTGGAGGGCCCAGTAGCAGGGAGCCTGTATCTTAGTTCTCGCTCTCATGCTCTGCCACTTGTTGAGTGACTGAGGTCAGTAAATGCTTCCTAAGACACAGTGCAGGCAGCTGGTCCAGTGAAAGTTCACAAGTGCAAACCCACTGGTGAGCACTGAGGAATCCCAAGGGGAAGTGCATCCAGACAGAGCGAGTGCCCACATTTCACAAACACCAGCACAGAAATAGCCATTTAAAACCAAGACAGGAAACTTATATGGCCCAGAGGGCTCCACGCTCCTGGAGGCCAAGCTAGTGG
>NW_027408122.1:0-1366 GCF_003265705.2 Callorhinus ursinus | reverse complement strand
AAAGAACTAAAATCTAACCCAATCAAAAGCAAAAAGGCTATTAATGAAGTGCAATAAAAAATGGGGGCACTAACAGCTAGGATACATGAGACAGAAGAGAGAATCAGCGATATATAAGAACAAATGATGGAAAATAAAGAAGCTGAGAAAAAGAGAGATAAACAACTACTGGATCACGAGGGCAGAATTCGAAGGATAAGCGATACGATAAGACAAAACAACATTAGAATAACTGAGATCGCAGAAAAAGAAGAAAGAGAGAGAGAGGTAGAAGGTAATTGGAGCAAATTATAGCAGACAGCTTCCCTAATGTGGGGAAGGAAACAGGCATCAAAATCCAGGAGGCATAGAGAACCCATCTCAAAATCAATAAAAATAGTTCAACACCCTGACATCTAATAGTAAAACTTACGAGTCTCACAGACAAAGAGAAAATCTTGAAAGCAGCTCGGGAGAAGCGGTATGTAACCTACAATGGTAGAAACATTAGATTGGCAACAGACCTATCCACAGAGACCTGGCAGGCCAGAAAGGACTGGCATGATAACTTCAGAGCACTAAACGAGAAAAATATGCAGCCAAGAATACTATATACAGCTAGGCTGTCATTGAAATTTTTTTTCAAAGATTTTATTTATTTATTCATGAAGACAGAGAGAGAGAGAGAGAGAGAGGCGGAGAGAGAAGCAGGTTCACAAGGAGCAGGGACCCCGACGTGGGACTCGATCCCAAGACCCTGGGATCATGACCTGAGCCAAAGGCAGACACTTAACCATCTGAGCAACCCAGGCGCCCTGTCATTGAAAATTGAAGGAGAGATAAAAATCTTCCAGGACAAACAAAAACTAAAGGAATTTGCAAACACAAAACCAGCCCTACAGGAAATATTGAAAGGGGTCCTCTAAACAAAGAGAGAGCCTAAAAGCAGCATAGACCAGAAAGGAACACAAACAATATAAAGCAACAGTCACCTTACAGGCAATACAATGGCACTAAATTCATACCTTTCAATAGTTACCCTGAATGTAATGGGCTAAATGCCCCAATCAAAAGACAAAGACTATCAGATTGGATTAAAAAACAAGATCCTTCAATATGCCATCTGCAAGAGACTCATTTTAGACCCAAAGACACCCCCAGATTGAAAGTGAGGGGGTGGAAAACCAATTACCATGCTAATGGACACCAGAAGAAAGCTGGGGTGGCAATTCCTATATCAGACAAATTAGATTTTAAAACAAAGACTGTAATAACAGATGAGGAAGGACACTATATACTACTTAAAGGGTCTATCCAACAAGAAGATCTAACAATTGTAAATATCTATGCCCCGAACATGGGAGCAGCCACTTTTATAAGGCAATTA
>NW_027408121.1:0-1366 GCF_003265705.2 Callorhinus ursinus | reverse complement strand
CCCCAGGCCTGATTCCCCCATCGTGCAGGTGCGAGGATAGGCTGTGCATCTTCTTGGTTTGAACTCTGCCCCTGGTCCCTCCCCAGTGCCCCCTGTGGGTTACGGTTCAGGCAGAACCCACCGGGAAGTAGCCGTATCGTCGGAGGGCAGGATGCAACAATCAGAGCCTGGCCCTGTATGGTCAGCCTCCAGGTATTCATGTCCCATAATTACCGAAGTTACTATGCGTGTGGAGGCACCTTGCTGAACTCCCATTGGCTGCTAACTGCTGCCCACTGCTTCGTCTCCAAAAAGAACGTGTGGGGGTGCGTGGAGGGAGGGCTTCAGAAAGGCTCTTCCCAGAATGGTACATTCTCCAGTGCTCTCTGTGCGCACTCTCCCCGGGTCTCTGGGCCTTGTGGCAAACAGACTGAGATTGTGTGGACCCAGGCCATTGCTGAGGTTGGGATCTGAGGATCATGGTCACCAGAGGTTTCTGTCGAACCCGTACTTTCTGGGGATGACCTGGCTTGCCTCTCTGCCCACAGAAAAGTATATGACTGGAGACTGATTTTTGGAGCAAGGGAAATTATATATGTGAACGATAAGCCAGCAAAGCCGCCTCAACAGGAGAGATATGTCGAGAAATCATCATTCATGAGAAATACATCCCCAGTTTAGAGCACAATGACATCGCTCTCATGAAGATCACCCCTCCCGTTCCCTGTGGGCAATTCATCAGAATCGGCTGCCTGCCCAAATTTAGGGTGGGTCCACCTGGAGTTCCACAGGCCTGCTGGGTGCCTGGCTGGGGATTCTGGAAAGAGAAAGGTGAGTATTGGAGGGGCTCTCACAGGGGTAGGGGCACTGCTGGTAATTTCCTCAATGGTCTCTGAAGTGTAGGGGCCATATGTGATGCCCAGTGGTGATGTCCACCAGAATGCGGGAAACTGTCCCCTTTTAGAGTGGGAGAAACTGGCAGCCGAGTCCCCTGTCCACAACCTCACCACTGATGGCTCGTGTGGTCAACGGGTGGAAGGATGCATGCAGCCTCAGGATAACCTGGGCATTTTTCGAATGGGGTTTGGCCTGCGGCTCTATCTGGGGCCTGGAACCCCAGTTGCTACCTTCTGGAAATGCGGTATTGTCCCCTGAAACGGCAATTGGAGAAGAGCTCGAGATGGGGTTTTGTGGTTGTGGGCCAACTCCTCTCCTCTCTGGACAACCATTTCCCCATCTGTGAGGGGAAGGGTCATGTCTCATGCTCTCTGAGCTCTGAGACCCCAGGGCCCAGCCCTATAGACCTCAGTGAACCTCAGCTCCCCTCCCTCGCTGGTCAGAATGCTAGAATCCACCCTCCCAATCCGAGTGGGTCCATTTTCTCTGG
>NW_027408120.1:0-1366 GCF_003265705.2 Callorhinus ursinus | reverse complement strand
GTCTGTTTTTGTGCCAGTACCATACTGTCTTGATGATGACAGCTTTGTAATAGAGCTGGAAGTCTGGAATTGTGATGCCGCCAGCTTTGCTTTTCTTTTTCAAGATTCCTCTGGCTATTCGGGGTCTCTTCTGGTTCCATACCACTTTTAGGATTATTTGTTCCATTTCTTTGAAAAAAGTGGATGGTATTTTGATGGGGATTACATTGAATGTGTAGATTGCTCTAGGTAGCATTGACATCTTCACAATGTTGGTTCTCCCAATCCATGAGCATGGAACGTTTTTCCATTTCTTTGTGTCTTCTTCAATTTCTTTCATGAGTATTTTATAGCTTTCTGAGTACAGATCCTTTGCCTCTTTGGTTAACTTTATTCCTAGGTATCTAATGGTTTTGGGTGCAATTGTAAATGGGATCGACTCCATAATTTGTCTCTCTTCTGTCTTGTTGTTGGTGTATAGGAATGCCACTGATTTCTGTGCATTGATTTTATATCCTGCTACTTTACTGAATTCCTGTATGAGTTCTAGCAGTTTTGGGGTGGAATCTTTTGGGTTTTCCACATACAGTATCATATCATCTGCAAAGAGTGAGAGTATGACTTCCTCTTTGCCGATTTGGATGCCTTTGATTTCTTTTTGTTGTCTGATTGCTGTGGCTAGGACTTCTAATACTATGTTGAATAGCAGTGGTGATAGTGGACATCCCTGCCGTGTTCCTGACCTTAGGGGAAAAACTCTCAGCTTTTCCCCATTGAGAATGATATTGGCTGTAGGTTTTTCATAGTTGGCTTTTATGATATTGAGGTATGTACCCTCTATCCCTATACTCTGAAGAGTTTTGATCAAGAAAGCATGCTGTACTTTGTCAAATGCTTTTTCTGCATCTATTGAGAGGATCCTATGATTCTTGTTCTTTCTTTTGTTAATGTGTTGTATCACGTTGATTGATTTGCGAATGTTGAACCATCCTTGCAGCCCAGGGATAAATCCCACTTGGTCATGGTGAATGATCCTTTTAATGTACTGTTGGACCCTATGGCTAGTATTTTGGTGAGAATTTTTGCATCCATGTTCATCAAGGCTATTGGTCTTTAGTTTTCCTTTTTGATGGGGTCGTTGTCTGGTTTTGGGATCAAGGTAATGCTGGCCTCATAAAAGGAGTTGGAAGTTTTCCTTCCATTTCTATTTTTTGGAAGAGTTTCAGGAGAATAGGTATTAATTCTTTAAATGTCTGATAGAATTCCCCTGGGAAACCATCTGGCCCTGGGCTTTTGTTTGTTGGGAGATTTTTAATGACTGCTTCAATTTCCTTAGTGGCTATAGGTCTGTTCAGGTTTTCTATTTCTTCCTGGTTCAATTTTGGTA
>NW_027408119.1:0-1366 GCF_003265705.2 Callorhinus ursinus | reverse complement strand
CCTCTGCCATCTTGCTCAGGCCCCCTTGTCTTGTTTTTGATCTTAGTGGAAATGTTTTCAGCTTTTCACCCTTGGGTATGATTTCAGCTGTGAGCTTTTCACATATGAACTTTGTTCTCTTGAGGTATGTTCCCTCTCTACCCAGATGGTTTAGAGTTTTTTCATAAATGCATATTGAACTGTCAAGTGTTCTTGTTGAGATACAGCGGAATGTGGGGGTTTGCTGGGATAGGCGTGCAAATTTCTCCAGCTCAGAGACCTTTCTGTAGTTCCAAATGACGCATTTCCCTTCTCGGTGGCAGCCTGAGTCGCTCGCTATTGCTCGGGTGTCCCGAATCTGTGGGGCTTTGGAGCCAGGCTCTGGGGACGGAACCCTCACAAGCCAACCGTGGGTGCGGTTTAGCACATAGGGGCACGGGAGACCTGACATCCCAGCACTACGTCGAGGTTCCCGGGGGTGAGGGTTGAAGGCGTGGCTCCGCGTGAATCTCTTGCTCTTCTTTTCGGCCGCGGGACTGCTGAAAGTGTGGGTACGCTGGGAAGGGCATGCAGTGTTCTCCTGCTGTGAATCCTTTCCCGAGTTCCAAATGGTGGGGTTTCTCACTGGGTGGCACGCTCAGTCCTCCGGTATTGCTCTGGTGTCCCTTGCCTTTGCAGCTCTGGGGCGGGACCTCCGGAAACAAAGCACTCAGGAGCAAATCTAGGCTTGGGGTTAGGGCCCAAGGACACGGCATGCAGGGTTCTCCTCCCAGTGCTTTCCGAAGTGCAAATGCCGCATTTAGGTTTGCGGTGTCAGGCTGAGTCCTCTGGTATTGCTCAGGGGGCCCAAATCCCTGGGGCCTAGAGCCAGGGACCTAAGGAGAGAGCTCCCCAAAGGCAAGTGAGGGATAGTGTTATGGCCCAGGAGCACGGCACTCCTGGGCTGGGGGAACTGTGGCGAGCTTGGGATGGGCTGTATGTCTTGAGGGTGGGGGTCAGGTTCAGTGTCAGGCTCAGGGTTTGCCACGAGGGGACGCAGAAATTGTAGTTTTGACGGATGGGCGTTCAGAGTTCTGTTATGAATGTTTTCCAGAGTCCCAGTGGCGGGGTTTCCATCTGTGTGGCAGCCTGAGTCCCTTGATACAGCTCGGGCACCCCGAATCCTTGGGGCTTTGGAGCCAGGCTCTGGGGACAGACCACTCAGAAGCCAACCTAGGTTTTGTCTTTGGGCTTAGGGCCAAGACACGCCTGATGTGCCAGCGCTGTGATGAGCTTCCAGACCTGTGAGTTGAGGCCGTGGGTTGGGGGAGCAACAGGTTCAGGGATTGCGGACTGGGCACGTTGAACTTGGGGTTCGTTTGGATGGACCAGCAGAGTTCTCCTGCTC
>NW_027408118.1:0-1360 GCF_003265705.2 Callorhinus ursinus | reverse complement strand
TCTTTCCCAATTTGTATCTCTTTTACTTCCCCTTTTTTGTCTTATTGCATTAACTGGAATTTCCAGTACAATATTGAAAAGCAATGTTGAGAGGCTACCTCCTTGCCTTGTTCCTGATCTTAGTGGGAAAGCTTTGAGTTTCTCACCATTTTGTATGATGTGAGCTCCAGGGATTTTGTACATTTTTTTATCAAGTTGAGGAAGGAAGTTCCCCACTTTACTGATTTTTTTTTAAACATGAATGGGTATTGGATTTTGTCAAATGGTTTTTCTGTATTTAGGTTATGATCATGTGATTATTCTTATTCTATTCTATTCTATATTGCATAGAACTAGATTGAGATGGATGGTTTCTTTCCATGTGACTTCCCCCGAGAGCAGTGCATTCACTAGTGCCAAAGGCCTATTGGACACTAAACAGATGGAGGGGATCAGTCCCTGAGCTCATGGAGGTAGCATTCTGAAAGAAAGAACAAATCACAGTGAAGCAATGTCAGTGTCTCCTGGGACGAGTGTTTGAGCTCAGGGGATGGACAGAAGGGCCTGGGCGATGGACTAGTTTGTAGAGGGAAATGTTCTCTGAGGAGTCCCTGCGGCAACCCTAAGTGGCAAGGCTCATGGAGCTTCGGAGCAGCACTCCAGGGGAGAGAGCTAGTGAAAGGGGGTGACATGCAGACGTGGAGAGTTAGACGGTGCGGTAGAACAAGGAACATGTGTCCACGGGAGGTCTCAGCAAGACCAGTGTGGGATACAGGGGATTGCTTAGTTTTCACTCAGTCCTCCACAGGGAGATCAGCTGAATGGGCAGAGAGGAGCAAAGCTGGGCACATGGGTGTTTACTGAAAGGGAGTCCAGGAGGGCATTTGGGTTTGGGCATGAGCGAGTAGGAGACTGGGGCCATTTGTGAAGCTGAACTGGGCAGATCATCTCTGGATTTGTGTAGCATTGTCCCACAGGGTTTTCTTCATTTTCACAGTGGAAAGCAGAGGCCTGCAGAGGCTTCTACAAGTTTCAGCACAGCTATACAACCTTGAGGCTCATTGCGCGTTCTGACACTCTGAGAACCCTGTTTCAGGCGAGTATCCTTAGGAAATGCCTGCAGCTGCACCTGGAACAGCCCCTCCAGCTCACCACCCTGCAGTCAGGTCCTCTCACTGCTGCCACACTGAGGGGCGCAGTATGAGCAAGTTAGAACTGTCTTCACTTTTGCCCTGTGGAATTGAAATGCCTGAATTTGGGAATGTGGTTTAAGGACCTCACTTCCATTTCAGGAAACCCACACCTTGAAGGAAATGTTCAGGGTAAATTTTGGCAACAGAGTTTCCCAAAGAGATGTGTTAACTTGCCCTGAATGAATGGG
>NW_027408117.1:189-1366 GCF_003265705.2 Callorhinus ursinus | reverse complement strand
ACTGCCAAGGCCAGCAGAATGGCAGTTGGCAGCATCTCTATCATACTCCTATCCCAGCCTGGCCTGGAAGCCCAGTGACCTCACAAAGCTCTCTGGCCTCCTGACGAATCAGCATGGCTACATCCACCCTCCCCGCCCCCAATAGTCAGGCGAGGCAGGAGCCCTTTAGTTTAATCAGTTCAGGCTGAAACAAGATGCCAGCTTTCTGTACAAGCTCCTCTGCACACATCGGGTAATGGGGGCTCATGTTCAGCCCCCTCCCTCTGTCCCAAGGCCAGGATCTTCATTCTGAGTTACCCTTCGAATGTTCCGTATCATCTGAGGATCCAGTTTTTTGCAGTGTCAAGTTCTGCACCTCATGCAAGTTGCAACCACACTTCCTGTTCCAAATCATGGGTTGAGGGGTAGCTCTGTTCCTCTGCGTCAAGATGATGCAGAATGTCAATGGTCACAGGGTGTCGGGCTCACCAGATTAATTGATCCTTAACACTGTGTAGGGCAAATTGTCTTTCCATCATCCAAGTACATACTATCAGCACACTTTTCAAAGAGCCAATTTGAATTTATCTAATTTAGGACTACATAGCCCATCTTTCTATTTACTGCTGAGTATCAGAGGATCTGGTGTTTCCTACCTGAGTGTCCTCTCTGGGACCTACATGCAGGAAGATGTGGCCCCTATATATGAAGGTCAGGAATTCTCAACACAATTACCTGAATATCCTGAGGTTTCATTTTTCTGATTGTCAGGAGACGACATCTCACCGACCGGAGGATGACAAATGCTCACCTCACATACCTGCATGTTAAAAAGTTTCACATTCCTGTAGGTGTGTGAAGAGGTCACAACTCCACCCGCATGAAGGGCAGTATTCCCTCCTCTCCCTGAGTGTAAGTTGTCCAAAACATAATCTGAGCATCAAGAGGTTGTCCCTTCCCTGCCTGCGTGTCAGGACACCTCATACATTCTTCCTGAGTGTTATAAATTTTCAGATTGTCAAATGAGCATTATTCTCCTACTAACTTTCTAACTGAATGTCACAGTTTATCAGCTCATATAATTTTCAGGGGGCACATGCCCTTCAACTAAATATCCAGTGGGTCTTATATATCTTTACTGGAGTATCAGGAGCCATCATCTCCTAAGCCTAACCCTAACCCTAACCCTAACCCTAAC
>NW_027408117.1:0-89 GCF_003265705.2 Callorhinus ursinus | reverse complement strand
TCACACTAACACTAACCCCTCATCCTCACCCTCACCCTCACCTTCACCCTAACACTAAACCCTCATGCTCAATCTCACCCTCACCCAAC
>NW_027408116.1:0-1366 GCF_003265705.2 Callorhinus ursinus | reverse complement strand
GGGAGTAGGGGAGCAGTGGCCAATGAGGAGTTTGGAAAATGGGATGATAAGTTATGCTGAGAGCATAGTGGTTAGGGCACCATTTGCTGTTGGCAGTGCTGGAAACTGAAACAGCAAAAGTACCGTCAGTGCATTGGGCGCATTGGAGTCCACACAGATAGGTGTCTGTGCAGGAGCATGAGGGAGTCCATGTCTGAAGAAGCATCTTAGGGCACACAGCTTTCCCATCTGTGATCAGGAGGACCCCAGCAGGGTGTCTGGGTGGCAGGGTCCACTTCTTTGAGGGTTTAGGAAAGACTTTAGGATTATCGCCCTCACTTCAACCATTCAACAAGAGTGCTCTACCTTGCTCATGTTCATGAAGTGGATTTCTGTGGAAGCAATTTTTCTGTGGAAGGAAATAAGAGGTCCTACACCTAAAATTTTGATGACCACTGTCCACTAGATAAATGACACATCATGGAATCCCAGCCTCTAGATATCTGAGTCGAAGGGTACTTCCAGACCACTGATCTGTTTTTTATGAGCAACTTTTGTTACTGAAGAGCTGCCAACTGCCTAAAACTCACACACCAGACTTGAAAAGGTAGTGTCTGGATATTGGGGGAGGCAGAGTGTAAGCTCAGTTTTGCCAAAGGCTGTCAAGAGTAAATTCCTTAAAAGTGATCTGACACAGCAGATGTGAAATTGAAAGGTCATTATTGTAAAACTATACATAGGAGCCACAAATACACAGAATATATATTTTATAAAAATTTTCTGTAATTGATTTTCTGGTTGAATATTTTCTCCCATTAAAGTCTTTCCTAAATTTAATATGTGCCCTTGGTTTCCAACTGTGTTTGCTGGAGAGAAGATGGCCTACTATAGCATGTAGGCCACTATCCATGCAACACTTTTTTAAACCTAAACCTAAGGTCTCAAATTACCCCTACTGATGCAACCTAAAAATGACCAGCCCAAGCTCCCCTCCTGTTAGACCCATGTTTCCTCCTACCCACTGCACAGCCCCACCTGGACAGCTGGCAGAAGCTCACTGCTTACATGGCTCACACTGACTGCATCCTCCACACCTTTGCTCGTTAACTTACTACCACTTCTTCCTCCCTGATACTCAATCTCAGATGAGAGGAAAAGCTTCTGCCAATTGAGAAATCTCGGAATTCAGGGTCATTATAGACTTTACCTGCCATCTCAAAGTTCCTAACTTCCTAAAACTCTTGTACATCACATCGCTCACCATCCTCCCATTCAGGCTGAATTAAGTTCTTTGTCATGTTATTTTGTTTTGTCTACTTGATATTCTTTCTCAGCATACGTTCAATAAATGTTTGCTGGATGAATCAAGTTGCTGGAGGGTGCCATT
>NW_027408115.1:405-1366 GCF_003265705.2 Callorhinus ursinus | reverse complement strand
TTGATTTTGAGAGGGGTTCTCTGTGCCTCCTGGATTTTGATGGCTGTTTCCTTCCCCACATTAGGGAAGTTCTCTGCTATTATTTGCTCCAATATACCTTCTGCCCCTCTCTGTCTCTCTTCTTCTTCTTCTGGGATCACAATTATTCTGATGTTGTTTCGTCTTATCGTATCACTTATCTCTCGAATTCTGCCCTCGTGGTCCTTTACTTGTTTCTCTCTCTTTTTCTCAGCCTGTTTATTTTCCATCATTTGGTCTGCTATATCACTGATTCTCCCTTCTGCCTCATTTATGCTAGCAGTTAGTGCCTCCATTTATTGATTGTACCTCATTAATAGCCTATTTGATTTCGACTTGGTTAGATTTTAGTTCTTTTATTTCTCCAGAAAGGGTTTCTCTAATAACTTACACGCTTTTCTCAAGCCCAGCTAGTATCTTTAAAGTCATGATTCTGAACTCTAGGTCCGACATCATACTAATGTCCGTATTGAGTACGTCCCTGGCAGACGGTACTACCTCTTGTTGTTTTTGCTGAGGTGATTTTTTTGTCTTGTCATTTAGTCCAGAGGAGAACAGATGAATGAGAGAACAAAATGTTAAGAGGTTAACAACGTCCCCAGCAAATATACTCTAAACAAATCAAAAAAGACCGGAAACCGGGGGAAAAGAAAGGGAAAGAAAGAAAAAAGAAAGAGAGAGAAAAAAAGATAAAAACAAACAAAAACAGAACAAAACAAAAAAACAGAATATGATCAAATATGATCAGGATAGTGCATAGGTCAGTGCCACACACTAGATTTTGGGCATATTTTGGTCTGTTAGAAGGAAGTGCCTCCTAAAATTTTAAAGGAAGAAAGACTCCTATATGTACAAAATAAAGGTTGCTACAATGAAGGGATGGAAGATGACTGTAAAGATGAAAAGTATAAAATATTTTATAAAAGGAATTGATAAGATAAGA
>NW_027408115.1:0-305 GCF_003265705.2 Callorhinus ursinus | reverse complement strand
GACTCTAAAAATGAAAAATAAAAAATGTTTTTTTTTAAAAAGGTATTTATAAGATGTTGGTTCAACGACAGATGTTGGCGGGGATGTGGAGAAAGGGGAACCCTCCTACACTGTTGGTGGGAATGCAAGCTGGTGCAACCCCTCTGGAAAACAGTATGGAGGTTCCTCAAACAGTTGAAATTAGAGCTACCGTTCGATCCAGCAATTGCACTACTGGGTATTTACCACAAAGATACAAATGTAGGGACCCGAAGGGTAGCTCTAATTTCAACTGTTTGAGGAACCTCCATACTGTTTTCCAGAGG
>NW_027408114.1:0-1367 GCF_003265705.2 Callorhinus ursinus | reverse complement strand
CCCAGCACCTGCTCCTGGGGACCCCTGTGGGGTCACGCCCCAGGTCCTGGAAATGGAACGGCTGTCCGCCAGCCTCCTCCCGATTTCATCCGTGGTCTGCAAAGACAGGGACGGGTAGCCGGCCCAGAGGCCTCACAGCCCTGCCCAGCCAGCCTCCCTGTCCCCCTGCCCAGTCCCCCTTCTGCTCCTAGAGCAGACACACATCTGTGCGTGCCCAGCTTTCACATAGTACAGTGACCCCCACTCCAGGGCAATTGGGATAAACCCAGGGCAGAAGCTCGCATCTGCACACACCCCATCCCACCCAGCCAGCCTTGACCTTGAACATGACCTGCCCACTGGGTATCTGACCCCTCATCAGTCTGCTCTTGAATGGGGTTGGCCCACCCTACATGACCCCTCTTCACACACACACACACACACACCACACGGGTGGGGACCTGGGGCTGCACAGGTGGAATAGACCCTGTGGGGCTGGGTGGCCGGCTCTGGGCCTCCTGGTGTCACCTTTTGGTCTTTCCGACCAAACCGCCAGAGGCGGTGGGGAGCCCTGACAGGACATCGTGTGGAGACAGCATTTGCTGGGCGCGCTTTCTTCAGCCTGCAACCTCCGGACCTCGGAAGGCAGCATGTGAACATCTTGGTTTGACTATCTCTAATGAAATGAGCTGGGCCGGGGGCTCTCTCTGGAATGTGGGTTCCTGGTTACCTGGGTTCCAAATTCTGATGGGCTCTGTTGTCAGGGATGTGAGGTCACCATGGCCGGGGTCCCCTTACCCAACTTCCTCCTCACACCAGAGCCCCACCCGCGAGGGCCCCTCCCCCAGCTGTTCAATGCTGACCCTCCCCCCATGCCCCATCTATACAGTGACACCCTCACAGCCCACCCACAGCCCCGCAAGGCCTGGGTGCAGCCCTTGTGGGAGGACACAGAGCTGGGTTCAGACCGGGCGCCTGCGCGTGCCCAGGGCTGTGACCCTGGACAGACCCTGTGCCTCTCAGGGCCTCCCCAGCCTCCCCATCTGCACAGTGGGGTGTTCTGGCTTCTACTTCTAGGGACGCCATCAGGTGTAGGACCTCTACACGTTCCGTACCTGCCATCACAGGAGGCTGGGGCACACTCGACAATGTAAGGAGGAGCCAGGGGCTGGGCGGGACATGGAGCACAGCTCAGAGGGGCCTGGTCCGCCCTGGGGTCCAGGCAAAGCCACTCTCCTCCTGCCTGTGTCCCAGCCCCTGAGGGAAGGTTGCAATGAATGGATTCCGACCTTGTCCCCTGGTGACGCAGACTTCCAGGGGCTCCCATCAGGGTTAGGCTCAGGCCCCAGGGCCTCGTCTGCGCCCACGTGCTGGGCAGTCCCCACAGT
>NW_027408113.1:801-1367 GCF_003265705.2 Callorhinus ursinus | reverse complement strand
TTTTTTTTTAAAAAAGGGATTGATAAGATGTTGGTTGAAAAAGGGTAAAAGAAAAATAAAAAAAAAACAGTTCACAAAATTTAACTTTGATGAAACAATGAATCATGGTAAAAAATACCTATGAATTCTACGTGCAGTATTCCCCTAGCGCTGGAGTTCTCCCGTGCTCCTTGATCGGTAAACTTGGTCTTGGCTTGCTGGCCTTTCGTGCTAATCTTCTGGGGGAGGGGCCTGTTACTGTGGTTTCCAAATGTCCTTGCCGTAGGCTAAGTTGCCCCACCCTTGTCGGTCCGGGCTAAGGAAGCTGCGCAGGTTTGCTCTCAGGAGCTTTTGTTCCCTGCAAGTTCTCGGCACAGCTTTGGAAGACCAGGGCAAAAATGGTGGCCTCCCAATCTCCACCCGGAGGAGCCGAGAACTCGGGGCCCCGCTCCTCAGTGTGCCCTCAGAGAATAGCAGTCACTCCCGTCTCCCCGGTCTCTGGCCACACTCCGTGCTCACCCGGCCTGTTTTCGAGCATTGCTATCTCTGGCGCCCGACCCCGTGTGGAGTCTCCAAACCCAGCAGAT
>NW_027408113.1:0-701 GCF_003265705.2 Callorhinus ursinus | reverse complement strand
GATCGGTAAACTTGGTCTTGGCTTGCTGGCCTTTCGTGCTAATCTTCTGGGGGAGGGGCCTGTTACTGTGGTTTCCAAATGTCCTTGCCGTAGGCTAAGTTGCCCCACCCTTGTCGGTCCGGGGTAAGGAAGCTGCGCAGGTTTGCTCTCAGGAGCTTTTGTTCCCTGCAAGTTCTCGGCACAGCTTTGGAAGACCAGGGCAAAAATGGTGGCCTCCCAATCTCCACCCGGAGGAGCCGAGAACTCGGGGCCCCGCTCCTCAGTGTGCCCTCAGAGAATAGCAGTCACTCCAGTCTCCCCGGTCTCTGGCCACACTCCGTGCTCACCCGGCCTGTTTTCGAGCGTTGCTATCTCTGGCGCCCGACCCCGTGTGGAGTCTCCAAACCCAGCAGATCCCTGCGGTTTGGATCTTTGATGAATGGCAGTGATTTCAAGTGTTGTTTTGATCCCAGGGCCTTCCACTCTCTCCTCTGGGTTATTTATTTATTTATTTATTTTGTTACCGAGGTCATGTTAGAGAATGTGCAGCTCAACAGGACATGGAATAGCTAATCAGCCAAAGAGGGTGCTTCATAAGTAAAACTCAATCCATTTTCTAAATCAGAGGATATATGTGAGATATATGGGAATATATATGGCATTCAGCTGTGAGGGAATTGTCCCAGCTGGACACAATACAAAGCTCCTGGAATGTGAGTCAA
>NW_027408112.1:0-1367 GCF_003265705.2 Callorhinus ursinus | reverse complement strand
TACCCAGTTCCTCAGTCCCCCAAGCCCCATGTCTGTCCTCTGCTGAGAAGGACCATGAGGGGGTAGAAAGCATTTTCCCAGGACTGGGAGCACAGTGGGTCAGGGTTGGAGATCCAAGGGTAACAGACTCTTCTACAAGCCTATGGGACCCATGGGACACTGCATCTCTGCACCCCAAGTGACAGAAGAGTAAGCTGAGGCCTTTTGTGCATAGCCCCTCTGGACTTCGGGGTGGGTATCTCTTCCTACTCCCAAGTGCCCATGGTGGTTGTGGACACCGGAACCCAGACCCTGTCTTCTCCCAGGTACCAGGCAACACCCTGGGCCCCTTGGGTACCCCTGACCATCAGCCTGGCCTGTCTCCCCTCCCCATGCTCTGGATCTGGGTCCTTGCCAGGAGTCCTGGTGCCCAGCCCCAGGGCCCAGCTCTATCCAACCTCTTTCTTCTTTCCCCCTTTTCCTCCACCTCGTCCCTGGGTGTCCTTCCATTCTGACCACCAGCGGGGCAGTCAGAGTGGTGTGTGTGTGAGTGGGTGTGTAGGTGCGCACGCCTCTATGTGCATCGAGATGCCAAGGTTATGTCCCCACATGGGAAGTGGTGGGTAGCTATCCCCGAGGATCTGAGGGGCTTTCACCCCAAAGCGAACCTCATAGGAGCGTTGTCGCTGGCCTAGGACTGGAGAGCATGCCTGCTCCTTGGGTTCTGCACCCCTCAATTGTCTTGGGCCAGTCTCTGCCTCTCTTGACCCAGGATCCCAACTGTCCCTGAGGGTTGGACATGGAAATGCTTGAACGTGGCTGCTTCTCTAGGGGTAGGTGGGGGACGGGTGCACCAGGCACACAGGCCTCCCTAACGAGAGGGCCAGCCAGGTGTGTCATGGCCAGGTGTGCAAAGGGGACCTGCACAGAGCATCTGTACAGTGACCCAGCCCGGCGGCGGATATACACGAGACCCATGGTTCTACACCTGACAGGTCCCCCATGTTCCCTCACCACTGCCAACTGCTCTGTGGCTCCAAAGTCCCCTGGGCTCCACAACCACGGCCAAACTGTGCTGTAGGCCTTAGTGTGCAAGGCCAGGTGGGTAGGATATCTGGGGATGCACAGGTCATTCAATATCGCCCACATAGCTGGAATGCATTCCAGTCTGCTGGAATGCAAACTAACTCTCAGGGTCTAGCTAATTGCTGGGCTGGGCCAGAAGACCTGGAGGTATCAGTGGAGGGCGACTCAGGACAGGGGGTAAATCAGTCCGCCCCTTCCCCTTCTCCTCTCCTCCTTTTGCCTTGTCTTCATGCCAGGACCTGGGATGGACGTCCAGCCTGTCCCTGGCTGCCACCCTGGCTGGAGTCAGAGGGGCAGGAAGG
>NW_027408111.1:0-1367 GCF_003265705.2 Callorhinus ursinus | reverse complement strand
AAAGATAAAACTGAACAGTGAATGTAAAGCATATATATATATATATAAAGACAAAATTGTAGAGAGTGAAAAAGGAGCAAAAATGAAGCATATATCTTTAAAAAAGTAGATGTGAAAAACTGAAAGCTAAAAAGTGACTATGAAATATGTTATATAATAATCATCTAGTTGAAATGAGAATAATGTAAAAGTAAAAAGAAAAAGAGGGAAAAAAAACAAGATAATAAAAAAAAAACACACACATGAGAATTTTATCCTAAAAATAAAGGAGTCCTGAGGGAACACCTGCACTCAATAAACTATTTTCTCCTGGTGTTGGAGTTTTACATTGTCGTGGAATCCATAGTCTTGTAGTCCACCTGTTCTTCCAGACTTTCTTTTGGGGGAGGGGCCTGCCACGATGTTTCTCAGGTATCCCTGCCTGGGCGGAGTTTCCCCATGCCCTGTCAGCGGGAAGAGTTCAGTGTAAAGTGGTCTTCTGTGTGGCTTTTGTTCGGTGGAGGATTACCTCGCCTCTTCAGAGGATCAAAACAAAAATGCCCATAGCCAAAACTCTGGCTCAGAACAGAAATTTTGCAGTCTGCTCTCTAATAAAACCTCAGGGACAATCAGTATCCACTTCTGTATTCGAGAAAAACCACATCTCCTGCAGCATACACCCACTGTAGCTCTCTCAGAGGTAGTCCCAAAGGCCACTGAGTGCCACTAAAACCGTGAGCAGCCATGAGTTCTTGCATGAAACCAGTGCTCCTAGATCATGTCTAGGTGCCTCTCTAATGACTTTCTGGGGCTCTACTCCACTGTGAGTTTTTGGCCAGTTGCAGGCTCAGGTTCCATTATTTTGAGGCTGCTCAGGAAAAGAGTGATTACCAACCAGCTTGGTTCATGGTTTATGAAGACCCAAGGTAAGAGTCCCCTCTTGGGCTCGCTGACAATAACATGCTTCCCTGCTCCATGCTGAGGCATTCTACCTGTTCACGCACCCCAGTAGCTCTGTGACTCCTCAGATCCCAGGACCACAATGCCCTACCTAGAATTCTACCCTTTAATTTCCAGAGCCCCTTTACAGAGAGGGCTCTCTCTCCATAGAGCAGATTTCTAAGGGTTCTTATTTTGTGTTCTGATGTTATATCATTTTCCAGGAGATAGTAAATGGAGACCCTCGCCTTCTGTTAATCTTTTGAAATCTTCCCCTAGATTCATGATTCCGCACATCTTACCTTGCCAAAAGGAGTAGCTTTACTGCTTGTAGAGATCCAGATATATATTCTTACTTCTCAGGTGGATTTTATGGGTGTTCAAAAGGGTTTGATAGATATCCAGCTAAATTCAGGGGACCCCATTTCGTCCGGTCCCCTGAATTTAGC
>NW_027408110.1:0-1367 GCF_003265705.2 Callorhinus ursinus | reverse complement strand
TTTAGCTAGTGGACATTTCTGTACTGTTATTTCATTTCTTTTACCCCCACACATTTATTCCTTGTGTGCCCTGTGAGTATAAGCCCTTCTAGGTAAGGACAAGATAATTTACTCCTTTATATTGCTCACATTGCCAATTTCACCACTCCCACCCACACCAAAAAAATGTGAGGTGATACCTTTCTGTTCTTTAAACCATCCTGTCTGTGATACTTTGTTACAGCAGCCCTAGGAAACTAATAGGGAAGTTCTTCTGTTTGTTTTTCTTGTTTGTGTTTTTTAATCTGAAGCAGCTAGGTATTTTTTGAAGATGTCTGAACTCATGGAGATAAGAACCGTATATGCTTCACTCTTTGTATCTATATATTGCAAACTATTAAGAATATATTCACAGTAGGGTCTGATACCAATATTTTAGCTCCTACTCACTGATCAATGGGTGGTCATCTTTAACCACTGTTTCCAAGAGAATAATATATGTTCTGGTCCAGTCTGAATGATAAAATTGATAGTGCCATTATCATCAAGAACATTTTATGAAAGTTTACTGTGTGACAGTTAAAGTTCTAAGCACTTCACATTAAATCATTTAATCCTTACAGTTACCCTAGGTGAGAAACACTGGTATTCGCTTCACACCTTGCTACTTTGCACAGTACCTCTTTCTTCAGGCTTTTGCTAGTAACTATAGAATGTTCTGTTCTTCCCTTTAGGTATTTGGTCAAAAGTACATTCTTTTAAGAACTAATGTTTCGTAGCTACTTTTCTCAGAAGTCTTTTATTCTCTCCAATTTATTCTGCCAAATGCTGGATATAAATGTTATGAGCTAATGAAAGTTTTTCATAAGAATATACATCTTTATCACATGAACAGACATTTCTCTAAAGAAGACATACAGATGGCCAACAGACACATGAAAAAATGCTCAACATCATTTGGCATCAGGGAAATACAAATCAAAACCACAATGCAATACCACCTCACACCAGTCAGAATGGCTAAAATTAACAAGTCAGGAAACGACAGATGTTGGTGGGGATGCGGAGAAAGGGGAACCCTCCTACACTGTTGGTGGGAACGCAAACTGGTGCAGCCACTCTGGAAAACAGTATGGAGGTTCCTCAAAAAGTTGAAAATAGAGCTACCCTATGACCCAGCAATTGCACTACTGGGTATTTACCCCAAAGATACAAATATAGTGATCCAAAGGGGTACGTGGACCCCGATGTTTATAGCAGCAATGTCCACAATAGCCAAACTACAGAAAGAGCCAAGATGTCCATTGACAGATGAATGGATAAAGAAGATGTGGTGTGTATATACATACACACACACACACACACACACACACACACACATATATATA
>NW_027408109.1:0-1367 GCF_003265705.2 Callorhinus ursinus | reverse complement strand
CTGGAAGTCCGGAATTATGATGCCGCCAGCTTTGCTTTTCTTTTTCAACATTCTTCCGGCTATTCGGGGTCTCTTCTGGTTCCACACAAATTTTAGGATTATTTGGTCCATTTCTTGGAAAAAAGTGGTTGATATTTTGAGGGGGATTGCATTGAATGTGTAGATTGCTCTAGATAGCATTGACATCTTCACAATGTTTGTTCTTCCAATCCATGAATATGGAACGTTTTTCCACTTCTTTGTGTCTTCCTCAATTTCTTTCATGAGTATTTTATAGTTTTCTGAGTACAGATCCTTTGCCTCTTTGGTTACATTTATTCCTAGGTATCTTATGGTTTTGGGTGCAACTGTAAATGCAATTGTAAATCCTTAATTTGTCTCTCTTCTGTCTTGTTGTTGGTGTATAGGAATGCCACTGATTTCTGTGCATTGATTTTATATCCTGCCACTTTACTGAATTCCTGTATGAGTTCTGGCAGTTTTGGGGTGGAGTCTTTTTGGGTTTTCCACATAAAGTATCATATCATCTGCAAAGAGTGAGAGTTTGACTTCCTCTTTCCCGATTCGGATGCCTTTGATTTCTTTTTGTTGTCTGATTGCTGTGGCTAGGACTTCTAATACTATGTTGAATAGCAGTGGTGATAGTGGACATCCCTGCCGCGTTCCTAACCTTAAGGGGAAAGCTCTCAGCTTTTCCCCATTGAGAATGATATTTGCTGTAGGTTTCTCATAGATGGCTTTCATGATATTGAGGTATGTACCCTCTCTCCCTATACTCTGAAGAGTTTTGATCAAGAAAGGATGCTGTACTTTGTCAAATGCTTTTTCTGCATCTATTGAGAGGATCATATGATTCTTGTTCTTTTTTTGTTGTTGTTGTAAATGTATTGTATCATGTTGATTGATTTGTGGATGGTGAACCAACCTTGCAGCCCAGGGATAAATCCCACTTGGTCATGGTGAATAATCCTTTTAATATACTGTTGGATCCTATTGGCTAGTATTTTGGTGATAATTTTTGCATCCATGTTCATCAAGGATATTGGTCTGTAATTCTCCTTTTTGATGGGTTCTTTGTCTGGTTTTCGGATCAAGGTAATGATGGCCTCCTAAAATGAGTTTGGAAGTTTTCCTTCCATTTCTATTTTTTGAAACAGTTTCAGGAGAATAGGTATTAATTCTTCTTGAAATGTCTGATAGAATTCCCCTGGGAAGCCATCTGGCCCTGGGCTTTTGTTTGTTGGGAGATTTTTGATGACTGTTTCAATTTCCTTAGTGGTTATAGGTCTGTTCAGGTTTTCTATTTCTTCCTGGTTCAATTTTGGTAGTTGATACATCTCTAGGAATGCACCCATTTCTTCCAGGTT
>NW_027408108.1:0-1367 GCF_003265705.2 Callorhinus ursinus | reverse complement strand
TACCGTTCGATCCAGCAATTGCACTCCTGGGTATTTACCCCAAAGATACAAATGTAGGGACCCGAAGGGGTACGTGCACCCCAATGTTTATAGCAGCAATGTCCACAATAGCCAAACTGTGGAGAGAGCCAAGATGTCCATCGACAGATGAATGGATAAAGAAGAGGTGGTATATATACACAATGGAATATTATGGAGCCATCAAAAGGAATGAGATCTTGCCATTTGCAACGACGTGGATGGAACTGGAGGGTGTTATGCTGAGTGAAATAAGTCAATCAGAGATAGACATGTATCATATGACCTCACTGATATGAGGAATTCTTAATCTCAGGAACAAACTGAGGGTTGCTGGAGTGGTCGGGAGTGGGAGGGACGGGGTGGCTGGGTGATAGACATTGGGGTGAGTATGTGCTATGGTGAGCGCTGTGAATTGTGTAAGACTGTTGAGTCACAGATCTGTACTTCTGAAACAAATAATGCAATATATTTTAAGAAAAAAGAAAAAGAAGAAGATAGCAGGAGAGGAAGAATGAAGGGGAATAAGTCAGAGGGGGAGACGAACCAGGAGAGATGATGGACTCTGAAAAACAAACTGAGGTTTCTAGAGGGGAGGAGGGTAGGGGGATGGGTTAGCCTGGTGATGGGTATTAAAGAGGGGACATTCTGCATGGAGCACTGGCTGTTATGAACAAACAATGAATCATGGAACACTACACCAAAACAAATGATGTAATATATGGTGATTAACATAACAATAAAAATAAAAAAAAGAAAAAAAAAAGAAAAAACTAATGAGGTATTGTATGGTGACATAATAAAATTTTTAAAAAAATTTTCAAATAAACAAAACAAATCAAAACAAAAAAACAATAAACTTCCTTGCCTATTATCACATTTCATTCTTCTGTCAGCCCTGGGATCTCTAGACTGCTAGTGTTTTTTTTTTTTTATCATTGCTTTCATGTTTTAGGGAACTGAGACAGACATTTCTACATCTACTCACTTTTACAGCCAAGGTTGGATTTTCTATTTTGGATTCTGAATTCATTTTACTTCAAACACCCTCATAAATATTTTTTTTTTAATTTCACATTGAAGTATTTTAGAATAATTATAATTGCTTTTATGTTTTAGCAGGAATATGCATTTTTGCATGTTTCTTGGGTGATTTCAATTTATATTATTATTTCATATTAAATTTGAGAGCTTCTCTGCCATGGATGATAATAATCTGAAAATAAATTAATGTAAATATGCTCTGATATTTAAAATGTTATTACTTCTATAGCTACAAAAGGCAATTTACTCTTCATCAGAAGAAAAATGCTGTAAAAATATTTTTCCCTTGAATAAAAAGTAATCTG
>NW_027408107.1:0-1367 GCF_003265705.2 Callorhinus ursinus | reverse complement strand
CTGTTCAGGAAAGTTAACTGTGCAGATGCCTAGCTACTTGGATCAGCATGCCTGACCCACATCCGCAGCAGCCTGGCCCCATCAGCAGAACTTGGCCAGTCGCGTGGGTAGGCACACAATGCAGGGGGCGGCACCTATGACAAACCTGTCTTCTATTTTTCTGTCCCTTCTTCTCTCCATTCCTGCATTCTTTTGTATTTGCCTTTTTGTAGTGTAATTTTTTTAATTACAATATAAATAACAAAGTTTACCATTTTAACCATTTCTAAGTGTACAATTCAGTGGCATTAAGGACATTCACAGTGTTGTGTGACCACCACCACTCTGAATTCCAGAACTTTTTCATGATTCCAAACAGAAACTCTAACTATTAAGCAATAGCTCCCCATTCTGCCCTCCTCTGTGCACTGGTAAGCTCTATTCTACTTTCTGTCCCTATGAATTTCCTATTCTAGATACCTCATGTAAGTGGAATCATACAATATTTGTCCTTTTTTATCTGGCCTATTTCACTTAAAATATTTTCAAGGATCGTTAATATAGTACCATGTATCAGAACTCCATTCCTTTTCATGGCTGAATAATATTCCATTGAATGTATCTACAGCATGTTTACTCATTCATCTGTTGATGGACACTTGGGTTGTTTCCCCTTTTTGGCTATTGTGAATAGTGCTGCTACGAACACTGGTGTCCAAATATCTTTGGGTTCCTGTTTTCAAGTCTTCTGGATATGTACCTAAGAGTGACATTCCTGGGTAATATGATAATTCTATGTTTAATTTTTGAGAAGCTGGCTATTTCCAGAGGGAATGCACTATTTTATGTTCCTAGCAGCTAAGGGGTGGGGATGTAGAGGAATGTAGCGGAATAAGAATGTTTTTTTTTTTAAAGAATTTATTTATTTATTTGACAGAGAGAGAGACAGCGAGAGAGGGAATACAAGCTGGGGGAGTGAGAGAGGGAGAAGCAGGCTTCCTGACAAGCAGGGAGCCCGAAGTGGGCCGCGGTCCCAGGACCCCGCGATCATGATCTGAGCCGAAGGCAGACGCTTAACGACTGAGCCACTCAGGCGCCCTGGGGAATAAGAATGTTCTAAAACTGGTTGTGGTGATGGTTGCAGAACTCTCTGCATCTACTGAAAGCCATTGAATTACACAGTTTAAACAGGTAAACTGTATGGTATGTGAATTATTTTATCAATATAACTGATAAAATATATATAATCTACAAGAAGTAGACAAATTTACAATTATATTCAGAGACTTCAATAACCTTTCTCAATAATTTATAGAACAAATGTACAGAAGATTGGTAAGGATATAGAAAATGTGAACACTATCAACTGTCCTGAACTAATTGCCATT
>NW_027408106.1:0-1368 GCF_003265705.2 Callorhinus ursinus | reverse complement strand
CATTAGCATGGTAAATGGTTTTCCACCCCCTCACCTTCAATGTGGGGGTGTCTTTGGGTCTAAAATGAGTCCCTTGCAGACAGCATATTGATGGGTCTTGTTTTTTAATCCAATCTGATAGCCTGTGTCTTTTGATTGGGGCATTTAGCCCATTTACATTCAGAGTAACTATTGAAAGGTATGAATTTAGTGCCCTTGTATGGCCTGTAAGGTGACTGTGACTGTATATTGTCTCTCTTTCTGATATGCTGCTTTTAGGCTCTGTCTTTGCTTAGAGGACCCCTTTCAATACTTCTTGTAGGGCTGGTTTCGTGTTTGCAAATTCCTTTAGTTTTTGTTTGTCCTGGAAGCTTTTTATCTCTCCTTCTATTTTCAATGACACCCTAGCTGGATATAGTATTCTTGGCTGCATATTTTTCTCGTTTAGTGCTCTGAAGATATCATGCCAGTCCTTTCTGGCCTGCCAGGTCTCTGTGGATAGGTCTGTTGCCAATCTAATGTTTCTACCATTGTAGGTTACATATCTCTTCTCCCGAGCTGCTTTCAGGATTTTCTCTTTGTCTCTGAGACTTGTAAGTTTTACTATTAGATGTCGCGGTGTTGACCTATTTTTATTGATTTTGAGATGGGTTCTCTGTGCCGCCTAGATTTTGATGCCTGTTTCCTTCCCCACATTAGGGAAGTTCTGTGCTATTATTTGCTCCAATATACCTTCTGCCCCTCTCTCTCTTTCTTCTTCTTCTGGGATCCCAATTATTCTAATGTTGTTTCATCTTATCGTATCACTTATCTCTCGAATTCTGCCCTCGTGATCCTGTAGTTGTTTCTCTCTCTTTTTCTCAGCCCCTTTTTTTCCATCATTTTGTCTTCTATATCGCTGATTCTCTCTTCTGCCTCATTTATCCTAGCAGTTAGTGCCCCCATTTTTGATTGCACCTCATTAATAGCTTTTTTGATTTCAACTTGGTTAGAACTTAGTTCTTTTATTTCTCCAGAAAGTGTTTCTCTAATAACCTCCACGCTTTTTCAAGCCCAGCTAGTATCTTTAAAGTCATGATTCTGAACTCTAGGTCCAACATCGTACTAATATCCGTATTGAGTAGGTCCCTGGCAGATGGTACTACCTCTTGTTCTTTTTGCTGAGGTGATTTTTTTCATTTTGTCATTTTGTCCATAGGTGAATAGATGAATGAGAGAACAAAATGCTAACAGGTTAACAACATCCCCAGCAAATATACTCTATACTAATCAGAAAAGACCTGAAACCAGGGGAAAAGAAAGGGAAAGAAAGAAAAAAGAAAGAGGGGGGGGAAAGAAAAATAAAAAGATAAAAACAAACAAAAACAGAACAAAACAAAAAAAAACAAT
>NW_027408105.1:0-1368 GCF_003265705.2 Callorhinus ursinus | reverse complement strand
TCCAAAATCTATAAAGAACTTATCAAATTCAACCCCCAAAGAACAAAAAATCCAATTAAGAAATGGGCAGAAGAGATGAACAGACATTTTTCCAAAGAAGACATCCAAATGGCCAACAGACATATGAAAAAGTGCTCAACATCGCTTGGCATCAGGGAAATCCAAATCAAAACCTCAATGAGATACCACCTCACACCAGTGAGAACAGCTAAAATTACAAGTCAGGAAACGACAGATGTTGGCGGGATGTGTAGAAAGGTGAACCCTCCTACACTTTTGTTGGGAATGCAAGCTGGTGCAACCACTCTGGAAAACAGTATGGAGGTTCCTCAAACAGTTGAAAATAGAGCTACCATACGATCCAACAAATGCACTACTGGGTATTTACCACAAAGATACAAATGTAGGGATCCGAAGGGGTACGTGCACCCCAATGTTTATAGCAGCAATGTCCACAATAGCCAAACTGTGGAAAGAGCCAAGATGTCCATCGACACATGAATGGATACATAAGAGGTGGTATATATACACAGTGGAATATTATGTAGCCATCAAAAGAATGCGATCTTGCCATTTGCAATGACGTGGATGGAACTGGAGGGTGTTATGCTGAGTGAAATAAGTCAATCTGAGAAAGACATGTATCATATGATCTCACTGATGTGAGGAATTCTTAATCTCAGGAAACAAACTGAGTGTTGTTGGAGTGGTGGCGTGGGAGGGATGGGGTGGCTGGGTGATAGACATTGGGTAGGGTATGTGCTATGGTGAGCACTGTGAATTGTGCAAGACTTTTGAATCACAGATCTGTACTTCTAAAACAAATAATGCAACATATATTAAGAAAAAAGAAAAGGAAGATAGCAGGAGGGGAAGAACGAAGGGGAGTAAGTTGGAGTAGGAGACAAACCATGAGAGATGATGGACTCTGAAAAACAAACTGAGGGTTCTAGAGGGGAGGAAGGTGGGGGATGTGTTAGCCTGGTGATGGGTATTAAAGAGGGCACATTCTGCGTGGAGCACTGGGTGTTATGCACAAACAATGAATCATGGAACACTACCTCAAGAACTAATGATATAATGTATGGTGATTAACATAACAATTAAAATTAAAAAAATAAAAAAAAAGAATCGGGGGGAAAAAGCAATGCATTCTATGTGCTGTATGTCCTAGTGCTGTCGTTCTGCTGTTCTCTGATTGGTAAACTTGGTCTTGGCTGGCTGTTCCTGCTGATCTTCTGGGGGAGGGGCCTGTTGCTGTGATTTCCAAATGTCTTTGTCAGTGGGGGAATTGCCCCGCCCTTGCCTGGTCCAGGCTAACTAATGTGTTCGGGTTTGCTCTCCGGAGCTTTTGTTCCCTGCAAGCTT
>NW_027408104.1:0-1369 GCF_003265705.2 Callorhinus ursinus | reverse complement strand
GATGACAGCCTAGCTGGATATAGTATTCTTGGCTGCATGTTTTTCTCGTTTAGTGCTCTGAAGATATCTTGCCAGTCCTTTCTGGCCTGCCAGGTCTCTTTGGATAGGTCTGTTGCCAATCTAATATTTCTACCATTGTAGGTTACATATCTCTTCTCCCGAGCTGCTTTCAGGATTTTCTCTTTGTCTCTGAGACTCATAAGTTTTACTATTAGATGTTGGGGTGTTGACCTATTATTATTGATTTTGAGAGGGCTTCCCCGTGCCTCCTGGATTTTGATGCCTGTTTCCTTCCCCACTTTAGGGAAGTTCTCTGCTATTATTTGCTCCAATATACCTTTTGCCCCTCTCTCTCTGTCTTCTTCTTCTGGGATCCCAATTATTCTAATGTTGTTTTGTCTTACCATATCGCCTATCTCTTGAATTCTGCCCTCGTGATCCTGTAGTTATTTCTCTCTCTTTTTCTCAGCCTCTTTATTTTCCATCATTTGGTCTATATCTCTGATTCTCTCTTCAGCCTCATTTATCCCAGCAGTTAGTGCCCCCATTTTTTAATTGCACGTCATCAACAGCCTTTTTGATTTCAACTTGGTTAGATTTTAGTTCTTTATTTCTCCAGAAAGAATTTCTCTAATAACTTCCACGCTTTTTTCAAGCCCAGCTAGTATCTTTAAAGTCATGGTTCTGAACTCTAAGTCCGACATCATACTAATGTCCGTATTGAGTAGGTCCCTGGCTGACGGTACTATCTCTTGTTCTTTTTGCTGAGGTGATGTTTTTCATCTTGTCTTTTTGTGCAGAGGAGAATAGATGAATGAGAGAACAAAATGCTAACAGGTTAACAATGTCCCCAGAAATATAGTCTATACAAACCAGAAAAGACCTGAAACCAGGGGAAAAGAAGGGAAAGAAAGAAAAAAGAAAGAGAAAAGAAGGAAAGGAAAAAAAATAAGAAAATGATAAAAACAAAAACAGAACAATACAAAAAAAACCCGAATATGATCAAATTTGATCAGGCTAGTGCATAGATCAGTGCCACACACTAGATTTTGGGCGTATTTTGGTCTGTTAGAAAAAAGTGCCTCCTAAAATTTTAAAGGAAGAAAGACTTATATATGTACAAAATAAGGGTCGATACAATGAAAGGATGGCAGATGACTGTAAAGATGAAAATTATAAAAGATTTTATAAAAGGAATGATACGATAAGAAGTTGTTTGAAAAAAGAAAGAAGAAGATTAAAAAAAAAATGGGAGAGAATGTGATCAGGCAGGAGACTAGAGCAAAGCCATACACTAGTGATTTAGGGTATATTTTGATCTATTAGAAGAAACTGTATCTCAAAATTTTAAAAAGAGAACAACTTATAT
>NW_027408103.1:0-1369 GCF_003265705.2 Callorhinus ursinus | reverse complement strand
TTGCGGGAATGGAATCAGACTGAGGGGGACCAGGCTCTTTCTTCCCTGGCCCCCATGAACCCACGGTCAAAATGAAGGTGGGGGGCCAACCAGTGACTTTTATGGTTGATACTGGAGCCAAGCACTCTGTTGTAACCTCCCCAGTGGCACCTTTCAGCAAAAGGACTGCAACCATCCTCGGCGCCATGGGGATACGGGTGGTACAACAGCCCTTTCCCAGGCTCACCAGTGCAAACTCGGGGGCCACAAGGTCCAACACACATTCCTTTATCTGCCTGATGGCCCCATTTCTCCTGGGCCAAGACATACTCTCCAAGCTTAGGGCTGAGATAACCTTTGAGCCCACTGGACACACTAGCCTCCGACTGAGCCCAAGGCAAGAGGAGATGGCGTCTCTAATACTAGCAATTACCACGCCAAGGGAAGAAGAATGGAGGCTATTCTGTGCCCAGGACCAACCTAGCAGCCTGCCAGAGTTCAGACTTGTCTTCCCTTCAGTATGGGCTGAAAACAACCCACCTGGACTAGCCCAGAATTGGGCCACTATCATGGTTGAACTGATCCCAGGAACCCAACCTCAGAGGCAAATGTAATACCCCCTTCCACAAGTAGTTAAGATCATCGTCCAGGAACATCTGCCCAAACTCAAAGAAGCAGGTATTTTAGTCGAGTGCCAGACAGCCTGGAATACCCAACTCCTGCCAGTCAAGAAGCCAGAAGGGGATACTGACCAGTTCAAGACGTAAGGCCATCAACAAGGTGACCATCTCTCTGCACCTAGTGGTCCCGAATCCATACACCCTCTTCGGGCAAATCCCAGGTTCGGCCAGATGGTTCACTTGCCCAGATATGAAGGATGCCTTCTTCTGCCTCTGCTTAGCTCCCCAGAGCCAGCCACTATTTGCCTTTGAAAGGTCTGAACCTGATACAGGGTGCTAGATGCAACTGACTTGGACGTGCCTCCTGCAGTGGATTAAAAAACTCACCAACCCTCTTTGGGGAAGCACTGGCCATGGACCTTGCCAGCTTCCCAACAGGGGCCACATGATGCACCCTCCTCCAGTATGTGGATGACTTCCTCCTTGCCAGTTACACAAGAAGACTGCACAAATGGCGCAAAGGCCCTCGTACAGCTCCTGTCAGACTTGGGGTACTGAGCCTCATGGAAGAAGGCACAAATCTGCCAAAAACAGGCCTGGCACCTTGGTTTCCTCCTCACCCAAGGGAAAAGAGAACTAGGGCCGGAGAGGAAAAGGGTCACCATCTGCCTGCCACAGCCCCAGACAAAAAGGGGCCTTCGTGTATTCATGGGGGCTGCAGGATTCTGCCACAGCTGGATCCCTGGATTCTCGGCAATGGCAAGACCACT
>NW_027408102.1:0-1369 GCF_003265705.2 Callorhinus ursinus | reverse complement strand
TCATCTAAGCAAAAGATCAACAAGGAAATAAAGACTTTAAATGACACCCTGGACCATATGGACTTCACAGACATATTCAGAACATTCCATCCCAAAGCAATGGAATACACGTTCTTCTCCAGTGCCCATGCAACATTCTTCAGAATTGATCACATCCTAGTTCACAAATCAGGTCTCAACCGGTACCAAAAGACTGGGATTATTCCTTTCATATTTTCAGACCACAATGCTTTGAAACTAGAAATGAATCACAAGAGGAAAGTTGGAACGAACTCAAATACATGGAGGCTAAAGAGCATCCTACTAAAGAATGAATGGGTCAACCAGGAAATTAAAGAAGAATTTAAAAATATTCATGGAAACCAATGAAATTGAAAACACAACTGTTCAAAGTGTTTGGGATACAGCAAAGGCAGTCCTGAGAGGAAAGTATATAGCAATAGAAGCCTTTCTCAAGAAACAAGAAAGGACTCAAATACAAAACCTAACCCTACACCTAAAGGAGCTGGGGAAAGAACAGGAAATAAAGCCTAAACCCACAGGAGAAGAGAAATAATCAAGATCAGAGCAGAAATCAATGAACTAGAGACCAAAAGAACAGTAGAACAGATAAACGAAACTAGGAGCTGTTTCTTTGAAAGAATTAACAAGATAGATAAACCCCTGGCCAGACTTATCAAAAAGAAAACAGTAATGACCCAAATCAACAAAATCATGAATGAAAGAGGAGAGATCACCACCAACACCAAAGAAATACAAACAAGTATAAGAACATATTATGAGCAACTCTATGCCACCAAATTAGATAACCTGGAAGAAATGGGTGCATTCCTAGAGATGTATCAACTACCAAAATTGAAGCAGGAAGAAATAGAAAACCTGAACAGACCCATAACCACTAAGGAAATTGAAGCAGTCATCAAAAATCTCCCAAGAAACAAAAGCCCAGGACCAGATGGCTTCCCAGGGGAATTCTATCAGACATTTCAAGAAGAATTAATACCTATTCTCCTAAAACTGTTCCAAAAAATAGAAATGGAAAGATAACTTCCATACTCATTTTATGAGGCCAGCATTACCTTGATCCCAAAACCAGACAAAGACCCCATCAAAAAGGAGAATTACAGACCAATATCCTTGATAAACATAGATGCAAAAATTCTCACCAAAATACTAGCCAATAGGATCCAACACTACATTAAAAGGATTATTCACCACGACCAAGTGGGATTTATCCCTGGGCTGCAAGGCTGGTTCAACATCCGCAAATCAATCAACGTGATACAATACATTAACAAAAGAAAGAACAAGAATCATACGATCCTCTCAATAGATGCAGAAAAAGCATTTGACAAAGTACAGCATCCTT
>NW_027408101.1:0-1369 GCF_003265705.2 Callorhinus ursinus | reverse complement strand
TCGTTTGTTCTACTACCATGTGGTCTGACTAACCCCACAAGTGTGATCTTTCATGGGGTCTAATGGCCCATGTCTTCATTAAAACCAGTGTCAGAAATTCAGTGAATGGTGACACTGGGTGTAACATATAGCTTTGTATGGTCGAGTCTTTCAGGCTCACCATGAAATTCACTAAAAATACATTCCAAATATTAATTTTTTTATCATGAAGGAAAATTCACCTGTTTTCCTTAAAACAAGGTTTCTAGGCAATGATGTCATGAAGGTCATTGAGAAGCCATCAGTCATTGGCAATCCAAACGACATGGTGATTGGCCACCGAATGAAGCCAACCTGACAGCACCCTGGTGAATGGCCAGGTCATTGTTGTGACATCACTAGAAGGCATTGTGATACCCCAGGCCTGTTATAAGAGCATGGCCACAGCCCAGGCCGCACTGAGGAGAGAGATGGTGCAACAGTCACAGCTCTTCTTGATATTCCTCGACCTCTCTGCCCTGTTTTCTGCCCCTGCTCATGGTCAAGACCTGCCCACTGCTCCTGCCCCAGGCCTCTCTCCAGCACTCTGCAGTCCGCCTTCATGTTTCCACCTATCTTTGTGCCCCTCTGTGGTCCTGAGAGTCCCCACAACTGCACCTGGTGACTGCCAGGCCTGTTTCCAATTGTGAGGTTGGGCCAGCTGCTCAGGGACACACTCCCATTTGGCATATGGGAGTGGGGCACTAGGAATCTGAGAAGAGTGTAATCTCAGCCAGCTGGGCCCCACACCATTGGGGTCACAACCAGGCTCAACACACGAAAGCTGACCATGTCCTGACAGAGCACTGGGCACACAAATACACTAGAGCCCTCCAAATTGGCTCAGCACAGGACACATGATTGCCCTGAACATCCAGCTGACCCAGATGTGCACAATGTGTACAACGCCTCCAGACACCAGGCAGAGAGGTGGTTTGAGGGAAGAAGTAAGTTCTGGGAGAAGGAATCACCACATTGCCAGACACAGTGAGAGTCCTTGGAACACAGGCCCTCAGACCATGAGCTCTCTAATCCAGCTCAGCAGTGGAAATACTAATGCCCCAGACACCTGGCTGACCAGGAGGCCACAGAACACCAACACTTGAACACAGCAGAATATAGAGAAATTCAGTCCTCAGAACAGAGCACACACCATTAATCCAAAGACTGGCAGCCCTCTGAATCCATCTGACAGTGGGCAGAGTCACATAGACACGGGGTGGACCAGGAACCCTCATACCACAAGCTAGCCAGCCTAGTACAGCACAAGGAAGTAAGTCCAGAGAATACTAGGTTTGCCAAGTGCCAAGAAATGATGATCCCTGCATCCCAGCTCAGCATTGGGAAAAGG
>NW_027408100.1:358-1369 GCF_003265705.2 Callorhinus ursinus | reverse complement strand
TTTCGTGTTTGCAAATTAGTTTTTGTTTGTTCTGGAAGCTTTTTATCTCTCCTTCTATTTTCAATGATAGTCTAGCTGGATATAGTATTCTTGGCTGCATATTTTTCTCGTTTAGTGCTCTGAAGATATCTTGTCAGTCCTTTCTGGCCTGCCAGGTCTCTGTGGATAGGTCTGTTGCCAATCTAATGTTTCTACCATTGTAGGTTACATATCTCTTCTCCCGAGCTGCTTTCAGGATTTTCTCTTTGTCTCTGAGACTCGTAAGTTTTACTATTAGATGTCGGGGTGTTGACCTATTATTATTGATTTTGAGAGGGGTTCTCTGTGCCTCCTGGATTTTAATGCCTGTTTCCTTCCTCACATTAGGGAAGTTCTCTGCTATAATTTGCTCCAATATACCTTCTGCCCCTCTCTCTCTCTCTTCTTCTTCTGGGATCCCAATTATTCTAATGTTGTTTCGTCTTATTGTATCACTTATCTCTCGAATTCTGCCCTCGTGATCCTGTAGTTGTTTCTCTCTCTTTTTCTCAGCCTCTTTATTTTCCATCATTTGGTCTTCTATATCGCTGATTCTCTCTTCTGCCTCACTTATCCTAGCATTTAGTACCCCCATTTTTTATTGTACCTCATCAATAGCCTTTTTGATTTCGATTTGGTTATATTTTAGTTCCTTTATTTCTCCAGATAGGGTTTCTCTAATAACTTCCACGCTTTTTTCAAGCCCAGCTAGTATCTTTAAAGTCATGATTCTGAACTCTAGGTCCGACATCGTACTAATGTCCGTATTGAGTAGGTCCCTGGCTGACGGTACTACCTCTTGTTCTTTTTGCTGAGGTGATTTCTTTCGTCTTGTCATTTTGTCCAGAGGAGAATAGATGAATGAGAGAACAAAATGCTAACAGGTTTACAACGTCCCCAGCAAATATACTGTATACAAATCAGAAAAGACCTGAAACCAGGGGAGAAGAAAGGGAAAGAAAGAAAAAAGAAAGAGAAAAAGAAAAAAAAAGA
>NW_027408100.1:0-258 GCF_003265705.2 Callorhinus ursinus | reverse complement strand
CAGTGCCACACACTAGATTTTGGGCGTATTTTGGTCTGTTAGAAAAAAGTGCCTCCTAAAATTTTAAAGGAAGAAAGACATATATGTACAAAATAAGGGTTGATACAATGAAGGGATGGAAGATGACTGTAAAGATGAAAATTATAAAAGATTTTATAAAAGGACTTGGTAAGATAAGTTGTTTGAAAAAAGAAAGAAGATTTAAGAAGAAAAAAAAAAAAGGAAAAAGGGAGAGAATGTGATCAGGCAGGAGACTAG
>NW_027408098.1:0-1370 GCF_003265705.2 Callorhinus ursinus | reverse complement strand
TGTATGGTGATTAACATAACAATAAAAAATTAAAAAAAAAAAGAAGTCGGCTCCGCTGAGGGACATCACTCCAGTGGCTAAGCAGGGGGTGGAACCCTCGCGGGACAGTATGGTCTCAGGACCCTCAGGGTCACAAGTAAACCAGGGGTGCCTGAGTGCGGTAGAGCTCCCAGGTATCGGAGCAGGGAAGCTGGGTGCAGAGATGGAGCCGAGGCGCGGGATCTCAGCTAGGGGTTGCCATAAACTGTGATCGGTGACACAGTCAGGACATTGCTCCTCCAGCAGGGATCCAACAAGCAGCACATCCGGGGAGACTCCCCTTCCTCCCCCGAGAGGAGCAGTGCAGGAGTGAACCGTAGGGATCTGCTGAGTTTGGAGACTCCACACCGAGTCGGGTGCCAAAGATAGAAATGCTCGGTCACAGGCCAGGTGAGCATGCAGTGCAGATGAAGACCGGGGAGATGGGAGTGATTGCTTTTCTCTGGGGGCACGCTGAGGAGCAGGACCCTGAGTTCTCAGCTCCTCTGGGGTGGAGACTGGGAGGCCGTCATTTTCACTCTTGTCCTCCAAAGCTGTACCAAAAGGTTGCAGGGACTATAAGCTCCTGAGAGCAAACCCGAGCAGATTACTTAGACCGGACCGGAAAGGGCAGGGCAATTCCGCCTCCGGAAAAGACATTTGGGCCCCACTGCAACAGGCCCCTCCCTGAGAAGATCAGCAAGAACAGCCAGCCAAGACCAAGTTTACCGATCAATGAGAATGGCAAAACTCCAGCGCTAGGGGAATACTGCCCATAGAATTCATGGTTTTTTACCATGATTCTTTAGTTTTTCAAAGTTAATTTTTTTAACTGCTTTTTTTTTGAATTTTTCTTTTTCCCTTTTTCAACCAACATCTTATCAATCCCTTTTTTAAAAAAACATTTTTATTTTTCATTTTTAGAGTCATATTCTATACCTTCATAGTGGCTACGCTTATTTTTGTCATATATATATGTTGTTCTGTCTTTAAAACTTTGAGATACACTTTTTTCTAACAGATCAAAGTATACCATAAATCTCTAGTGTATGGCTTTGTTTTCGTCTACTGCCTGATCACATTCTCTCCCTTTTTTTTCCTTTCTTTTCTTTTTTTTAATAATTTTTTATTTTTATGTTAATCACCATACATTACATCATTAGTTTTTGATGTAGTGTTCCATGATTCATTGTGCATAACACCCAGTGCTCCATGCAGAATGTGCCCTTTATAATACCCATCACCAGGCTAACCCATCCCCCATCCCCCTCCCCTCTAGAACCCTCAGTTTGTTTTTCAGAGTCCATCGTCTCTAATGGTTTGTCTCCCCCTCCAACTTACTCCCCTTCATT
>NW_027408097.1:0-1370 GCF_003265705.2 Callorhinus ursinus | reverse complement strand
CATTTGGAAGAGGCATTTCGCTTTTCCAAAAATGTCAAAGTCATCGGTCCACTTTAGAATGAAGATAATTACTACTTAAAAGGCAAGTGTGTGTTTCCCCTTCTCCCAGGAATTGAAGCAGGTGTGCAGGCCATAGGTCAGAGGACCTACTTATCCCCACCTGACAGCACTTTTCTGCTGTGGATCTAGGAGCCTCAATGTTTTGAACATCAGGCTGGGAGTGAGGGATGCAGCATTTCACAGGATGTCAGTGTTCAGAGAAAGCAGCAGGTCCATTAGGCACAGTGTTATGTTCATGTCAGGGTTGGAGGGCAAATATCTCATGAACCCCAAACTTCCGGTGATTTCCTCTTTTCTCTAGTTGACCCAGGTTTATGGTTCGAGTTATGGTACGGTTTAGGGCTTGCTTTAGGTGTAGGGTACGGTTTAGGTTTAGGGTACGGGTTAGGGTATCGTTTAGGGTTAGGTTCGGGACCTCTACACATGTTCCGTGCCTGCTATCACAGGAGTCTGATTCAAACGTTGGCAATGCAAGGATGAGCCCGGGCCTGGGCTTGGCATGGAACACAGCTCAGAGGGGCTTGAATCTGCGCTGGCGTCCAGGCAAGGCCACCACCGTCCTTCCTGTGTCCCAGCCCCCGTGGGATGTTAGTAATGAACGGATTCTGACCCTGTCCTCTCACAACACAGATTTCCAGGTGCTCCCATTAGGGTTAGGCTCAGGTCCTTGGGCCTCGTGTGTGCCCATGTGACGGGCACTCCCCACAGTGTCTCCTGGCACACCTGAGTCTTGGTCACACATCCCTGTGGAATCCCCTCCCCTCCGGGGTGAATGGCCTATGTGACGGCGCTCTCCGGGAGAGAGTGGCACAAAAGGCCAGGATATCATTTCCAAGCTGATGGATTCTGTGACTTCTACTGGTTCCCTCTGTCCTGTGTTCATTCTCTGTCTCCTTCTCGGTCTCTGTGTCTGTGTCTGTCACAGGAGCAGGATCTGTGGGTTCCATGGGCGATGTGGGAAACCTCAGAAGCCTCCCTTTTCGCTGTATCCCTCTCCGGTCCTGGTGCTCCATTCCTTCCTAAGTCCTCCTCACCCTGACCAGAGCAGTGATTCTGGATCCTCTTCCACATGGGGACCCTGAGGCTGCAACAAGGAGGGCCCTGACTTTGGTCTCCAGACTGGTGGCTCAGTGATCTGCCAAGTTCTGCGTAGCCAGGTCCTCAGCCTCCCAAGCCCGGAGTTGTGCTCCGCTGAGAAAGACCTCTAGGGGTTAGAAAACATTTTCCTCAGACTGGGAACACAGGGGGTCGGGGATGGAGATCCAAGGCCTCTGGGGCTGAGTGGGCCTTTTTTAGGCATAGCAACACCC
>NW_027408096.1:0-1370 GCF_003265705.2 Callorhinus ursinus | reverse complement strand
GCCACCATTACCTTGGTCCCCAAACCAGACAAAGACCCCATCAAAAAGGAGAATTACAGACCACTATCCCTGATGAACATGGATGCAAAAATTCTCACCAAAATACTAGCCAATAGGATCCAACAGTACATTAAAAGGATTATTCACCACGACCAAGTGGGATTTATCCCCGGGCTGCAACATCCGCAAATCAATCGATGTGATATAATACATTAACAAAAGAAAGAACAAGAATCACAGGATCCTCTCAATAGATGCAGAAAAAGCATTTGACAAACTACAGCATCCTTTCTTGATCAAAACTCTTCAGAGTATAGGGATAGAGGGTACATACCTCAATATCATAAAAGCCATCTATGAAAAACCTACAGCGAATATCATTCTCAATGGGGAAAAGCTGAGAGCTTTCCCCCTAAGGTCAGGAACATGGCAGGGATGTCCACTATCACCACTGCTATTCAACATAGTACTAGAAGTCCTAGCCACAGCAACCAGAAAACAAAAAGAAATAAAAGTCATCCAAATTGGCAAAGAAGAAGTCAAACTCTCACTCTTTGTAGATGTTATGATGCTTTATGTGGAAAACCCAAAAGACTCCACCCCAAAACTGCTAGAACTCATACAGGAATTCAGTCAAGTGACAGGATATAAAATCAATGCACAGAAATCAGTGGCATTCCTATACACCAACAACAAGACTGAAGAGAGAGAAATTAAGGAGTCGATCCCATTTACAATTGCACCCAAAACCATGAGATACCTAGGAATAAATCTAACCAAAGAGGCAAAGGATCTGTACTCAGAAAACTATAAAATACTCATGAAAGAAATTGAGGAAGACACAAAGAAATGGAAAAATGTTCCACGCTCATGGATTGGAAGAACAAATATTGTGAAGATGTCAATGCTACCTAGAGCAATCTACACATTCAATGCAATCCCCATCATAATACCATTCACTTTTTTCAATGAAGTGGAACAAATAATCCTAAAATTTGTAGGGAACCATAAAAGACCCCGAATAGCCAGAGGAATGTTGAAAAAGAAAAGCAAAGCTGGTGGCATCACAATACCAGACTTCCAGCTCTATTACAAAGCTGTCATCATCAAGACAGTATGGTACTGGAACAAAAACAGACACATAGATCAATGGAACAGAATAGAGAGCCCAGAAATGGACCCTCAACTCTATGGTCAACTAACCTTTGACAAAGCAGGGAAGAATGTCCAACGGAAAAAAGACAGTGTCTTCAACAAATGGTGTTGGGAAAATTGGGCAGCCACATGCAGAAGAATGAAACTGGACCATTTGCTTACACCACACACAAAAATAGACTCAAAATGGTTGAAAACCCTCAATGTGAGACAGG
>NW_027408095.1:0-1370 GCF_003265705.2 Callorhinus ursinus | reverse complement strand
TTTGGTAGTTGATACATCTCTAGGAATGCACCCATTTCTTCCAGGTTCTCTAATTTGCTGGCATAGAGTTGCTCATAATATGTTCTTATAATTGTTTGTATTTCTTTGGTGTTGCTTGTGATCTCTCCTCTTTCATTCATGATTTTGTTGATTTGGGTCATTTCTCTTTTCTTTTTGATCAATTTGGCCAGGGGTTTAACAATCTTGTTAATTCTTTCAAAGAACCAGCTCCTAGTTTCGTTGATCCGTTCTACTGTTCTTTTGGTTTCTAGTTCATTGATTTCTGCTCTGATCTTTATTATTTCTCTTCTCCTGCTGGGTTTAGGCTTTATTTGCTGTTCTTTCTCCAGCTCCTTTAGGTGTAGGGTTAGGTTGTGTATTTGAGACCTTTCTTGTTTCTTGAGAAAGGCTTGTATTGCTATATACTCTCCTCTCAGGACTGCCTTTGTTGTATCCCAAAGATTTTGAACAGTTGTGTTTTCATTTTCATTGGTTTCCATGAATTTTTTTTAATTCTTCTTTAATTTCCTGGTTGACCCATTCATTCTTCAGTAGGATGCTCTTTAGCCTCCATGTATTTGAGTTCTTTCTGACTTTCCTCTTGTGATTGAGTTCTAGTTTCAAAGCATTGTTGTCTGAAAATATGCAGGGAATGATCCCAATCTTTTGCTACCGGTTGAGACCTGATTTGTGACCTAGGATGTGATCAATTCTGGAGAGTATTCCATGGGCACTAGAGAAGAATGTGTATTCCATTGCTTTGGGATGGAACGTTCTGAATATGTCTGTGAAGTCCATTTGGTCCAGTGTGTGATTTAAAGTCTTTATTTCCTTGTTGATCTTTTGCTTAGATGATCTGTCCATTTCAGTGAGGGGGGTGTTAAAGTGCCCCACTATTATTGTATTGTTGTTAATGTGTTTCTTTGCTTTTGTTATTAATTGCCTTATATAATTGGGTGCTCCCATGTTAGGGGCATAGATATTTACAATTGTTACACCTTCTTGTTGGATAGACCCTTTAAGTAGGATACAGTGTCCTTCCTCATCTCTTATTACAGTCTTTGTTTTAAAATCTAGTTTGTCTGATATAAGGTTTGCCACCCCAGGTTTCTTTAGGTGTCCATTAGCATGGTAAATGGTTTTCCACCCCCTCACTTTCAATCTGGGGGTGTCTTTGGGTCTAAAATGAGTCTCTTGCAGACAGCATATTGATGGGTGTTGTTTTTTAATCCAATCTGATAGCCTGTGTCTTTTGATTGGGGCATTTAGCCCATTTACATTCAGGGTAACTCTTGAAAGGTATGAATTTAGTGCCATTGTATTGCCTGTAAGGTGACTGTTACTGTATGTTGTCTGTGTTCCTTTCTGAT
>NW_027408094.1:0-1370 GCF_003265705.2 Callorhinus ursinus | reverse complement strand
TGAGGTGGTATCTCATGGAGGTTTTGATTTGGATTTCCCTGATGCCGAGCGATGTGGAGCACTTCTTCATGTGCCTGTGGGCCGTTTGGGTGTCTTCTTTGGAAAAATGTCTGTTCGTGTCTTCGGCCCATTTCTTGATTGGATTATTTGTTCTTCGGGTGTTGAGTCTGATAAGTTCTTTATTGATTTTGGATACTAGCCCTTTATCTGATATGTCATTTGCACATATCTTCTCCCATTCTGTCGTGTGTCTTTTGGTTATGTGGACTGTTTCTTTTGCTGTGCAAAAGCTATTTATCTTGATGAAATCCCAGTAGTACATTTTTGCCCTGGCTTCCTGTGCCTTTGGTGATGTATCCAGGAAGAAGGTGCTGCGGCTGAGGTCGAAGAGGTTGCTTCCTGTGTTCTCCTTTAGGATTTTGATGGACTCCTGTCTCACGTTTAGGTCTTTCAACCATTTGGAGTCTATTTTTCTGTGTGCGGTAAGGAAATGGTCCAGTTTCATTCTTCTGCATGTGGCTGTCCAATTTTCCCACACCATTTGTTGAAGAGACTGTCTTTTTTCCACTGGACATTCTTTCCTGCTTTGTCAAAGATAAGTTGACCATAGAGTTGAGGGTCGCTTTCTGGGCTCTCGATTCTGTTCCATTGATCTATGTGTCTGTTTTTGTGCCGGTACCATACTGGCTTGATGATGACAGCTTTGTAGTAGGGCTGGAAGTCCGGAATTGTGATGCCGCCAGCTTTGCTTTTCTTTTTCCATATTCCTCGGGCTCTTCGGGGTCTCTTCTGGTTCCATACACATTTTAGGAGTATTTGTTCCATTTCTTTGAAAAAAAAGGATGGTATTTTGTCAACGTCTAGTGCGTTGGGGTCCTTGGGTAAGGGGTGTAGAAAAACCAGGACACAGGGGATGCAGAGCAAAGGCAGCACTTGCAACTGCATGCTGTCGTTTATTTTCCACACAGGTATATACTCGCAGCAATCAGATACACAGAACAATGTGTACTTTTAGCACATAATGGGATTAAGCTAACATCCTTGAAGAAAGATACACAAGATTTAATAAGATCAGAGTGTATCTTGTTTATGCTTGCTGAATCAAAGAATTCTCTCAGCCACCCTTCCCCTGGAGACAGCATGTTCTTGTCTCAAGAAGGAACACCTCTAATCTAGGCAAGAGCCACTTCCTGCTGATCCGGGCATTCAGAACTTGCAACGCGAGATAAGGGGAAGAGAACATTTTCTCTTCCTGGCCCAGGCCTGCCTGGCTGTCCTTAACCTCACTGCAGTTCCCAAATGACCCTGGCCTGCAAGGGGCCTACAGGCCTATACCATCTCAGTATTTGGATGGGGATTGCATTGAATGT
>NW_027408093.1:0-1370 GCF_003265705.2 Callorhinus ursinus | reverse complement strand
GGTACTACCTCTTGTTGTTTTTGCTGAGGTGAATTTTTTCGTCTTGTCATTTTGTCCAGAGGAGAATAGATGAATGAGATAACAAAATGCTAACAGGTTAACAATGTCCCCAGCAAATATTCTCTATACAAATCAGAAAAGGCCTGAAACCAGGGGAAAAGAAAGGGAAAGAATGAAAGAAGAAAGAGAAAAGAAGAAAAAAAAAGATAAAAACAAACAAATCAGAAGAAAACAAAAAAAACAGAATATGATCAAATGTGATCAGGCTAGTGCATAGATCAGTGCCACACACTAGATTTTGGGCGTATTATGGTCTGTTAGAATAAAGTGCCTCCTAAAATTTTAAAGGAAGAAAGACATATATGTACAAAATAAGGGTTAATACAATGAAGGGATGGAAGATGAGTGTAAAGATGAAAATTATAAAAGATTTTATAAATGGAATTGGTAAGATAAGAAGTTGTTTAAAAAAAAAAAGAGGAAAATTAAAAAAAAAAGTAAAAAAAAAAAAGGGAGAGAATGTGATCAGGCAGGAGACTAGAACAAAGCCATACATTAGTGATTTAGGGTATATTTTGATCTGTTAGAAGAAAGTGTATCTCAAAATTTTAATGAGAGAACAACTTATATATACAGATGCCAAAAATAAGGGTAACTACTATGAAGGGATAAAATATGACTCTAAAAATGAAAAATAAAAAATATTTTTTTAAAAAAAGACATTGATAAGATGTTTTTTGAAAAAAGAGGAAAAGAAAAATTCCAAAAAAAAGTTAAAAAATTAACTTTGAAAAACTAATGAGTCATCGTAAAAAAGCTATGAATTCTATGTGCAGTATTCCCCTAGTGTTGGAGTTCTCATGTTCTCCTTGATTCGTTAACTTGGTCTTAGCTTGCCAGGTGTTCGTGCTGATCTTCTGGGGCAGGGGCCTGTTGTCGTGGTTCCCAAATGTCTTTGTCTGAGGCCGAATTTTCCCGCCCTTGTCGGTCCAGCCTAAGCAATCTGCTTGGGTTTGCTCTCAGGAGATTTTGTTCCCTGCAAGCCCTTAGTACAGCTTTGGAGGACCAGAGTGAAAATGGTGGCCTCCCAATGTCTGCCCAGAGGAGCTGAGAACTCAGCGCCATGGTCCTCAGTGTGCCCCCAGAGAAAAGCAGTCATTGCTGTCTCCTCGGTCTCTGGCCACACTCAGTGCCCCCCCGGCCTGTGACTGAGTGTTTCTTTCTCTGGCACCTGACCCCGTGTGGAGTCTCCAAACCCACCAGATCCCTGTGGTGCGTTCCCGCGCCACTCCTCCCGGGTGAGGAAGGGGAGTCTCCCCAGCTCTGCCGCTTGTTGGGTCCCTGCTGGAGGAGCAGTTGCCTGACTGGGC
>NW_027408092.1:0-1371 GCF_003265705.2 Callorhinus ursinus | reverse complement strand
ATTTGCTCCAATATACCTTCTGCCCTCTCTCTCTTTCTTCTTCTTCTGGGATCCCAATTATTCTAATGTTGTTTCGTCTTATGATATCGCTTATCTCTCGAATTCTGCCCTTGGATCCAGTAGTTGTTTATGTCTCTTTTTCTCAGCTTCTTTATTTTCCATCATTTGGTCTTCTATATTGCTGATTCTCTCTTCTGCCTCATTTATCCTAGCAGTTAGTGCCCCCATTTTTTATTGCACCTCATTAATAGCCTTTTTGATTGCGACTTGGTTAGATTTTAGTTCTTTTATTTCTCCAGAAAGAGTGTCCTTAATAACTTCCATGCTTTTTTCAAGCCCAGCGAGTATCTTTAAAATCATGATTCTGAACTCTTGGTCCGACATTGTACTAATGTCTGTATTGAGTAGGTCCCTGGCAGACAGTACTACCTCTTGTTCTTTTTGTTAAGGTGATCTTTTCCATCTTGTCATTTTGTCCAGAGGAGAATAGATGAATGAGAGAACAAAATGCTAAGAGGATAACAATGTCCCCAGAAAATATACTCTAAACAAATCAGAAAAGACCTGAAACCAGGGGGAAAAGAAAGGGAAAGAAAGAAAAAAGAAAGAGAAAAAAAAAGAAAAAGATAAAGATAAAAACAAACAAAACAGAACAAAACAAAACAAAAAAAACAGAATATGATCAAATATGATCAGGCTGGTGCATAGATCAGTGCCACACACTAGGTTTTGGGCGTATTTTGGTCTTTTAGAAGAAACTGCCTCCCAAAATTTTAAAGAAAGCAAAACTTATATATGTACAAGAATAAGGTAAATACAATGAAGGGATGGAATATGACTATAAAGATGAAAATTATAAAAGATTTTATAAAAATAATTGATAAGAAGTTGGTTGAAAAAAGAATGAAGAGAAATTTAAAAAAAGAAGGGAAAGAATGTGATCAGGCAGGAGACTAGAACAAACCCATACACTAGAGATTTAGGGTATATTTTGGTCTGTTAGAAGAAACTGTATCACAAAATTTTATTTTATTTTTTTATTTTTTTCTTATTTTTAAAAAATATTTTATTTATTTATTTGACAGAGAGAGACACAGTGAGAGAGGGAACACAAGCAGGGGGAGTGGGAGAAGGAGAACCAGGCTCCCCACTGAGCAGGGAGCCTGATGTGGGGCTCAATCCCACGACCCTGGGATCATGACCTGAGCTGAAGGCAGACGCTTAATGACTGAGCCACCCAGGAGCCCATACCCCAAAATTTTAAAGAGAGAACAACATATATATACACCAAAAATAAGGTTAACTACAATGAAGGGATAGAATATGACTCTAAAAATGAAAAATAAAAAAGATTTTTAAAAAAGGGATTGA
>NW_027408091.1:0-1371 GCF_003265705.2 Callorhinus ursinus | reverse complement strand
CTAAAAGACTCTTTGCCAAAACCAGTTGTCGAGAAACTCACTACCTGTGTTTTGTTCTCGGAGGTTTATGGATTCAGGTCTTATATTCAAGTCATTCATCCATTTAAAATTTTTGTGTGTGCTGTAAGAAAGTGATCCGGGGGCACCTGGGTGGCTCAGATGGTTAAGCGTCTGCCTTCGGCTCAGGTCATGATCCCAGGGTCCTGGGATCGAATCCCGCATCAGGCTCCCTGCTAGGTGGGGAGTCTGCTTCTCCCTCTGCCTCTCTCTCTCTCTGACTCTCATGAATAAATAAATAAAACATTAAAAAAAAAAGAAAGTGATCCGGTTCCATTCTTCTGCATGTAGTGTCCAGTTTTCCAGGACCATTCACTGAAGAGACAGTCCTTTCCCCGTTGTATATTTTCTGCTCCTGTGTCGTAAGTTAAGGCCATATCTGTGTGGGTTAGTTTCTCAGGTTACTTCTTCTTCTTCTCCTTCTCCTCCTCCTTCTTCAGTTTTTTGTTTTACACTTTATTTTTTGGGAAAGTATTTTTCCTGTCGGAATATACACAGTGTGGACTTTATTGATTACATGTCATACTATTTGTTAGGACAATTCTCTGACATGTGTTTTTGTAAATGACTTGCTGGATCTATAACTTTCCACAGGTTTAACATTTGGGCAGAACTACTCAAAATGTTATATTCTTCCATCAGATAAGGGATTGTGTCTGATTGTCTTTTGTGATGCTATCAGTTGTGATAATTGATATCTGTTTCTTTTCCATGATAGGTTTATTAAAGTGATTTTAATATTTCAAAAATGTGGATTCTAAATCACTCTTATTAATAATATGTGTGTATATAAAACAAGTTCAAAGAAATGCATTTATTGGAATCAGCTCTTGAAGGAGGACATAAATATTAATTCCCGTTCGGAGTTAATAATAATTATATCAGACCAAAGTCTAAATATACCTTTAATGTACTGACTCTAATGAGTAAACTTTGCCAAAAGTGCTATGATTATCATTTCCTGAGGTTTCTATTCGGTTCCATTGACCTGTGTGTCTGTTTCTATGTCAGCACCATACAGTTTTGATGACCACAGCTTTGTAATCTAGCTTGAAATTCGGGCGTGTGATGACTCCTGCTCTCTTCTTTCTCCAGATGGCTCTGGGTATTTGGTGTCTTCTGTGATTCCATATGAATTTTAGGACTGCCTTATATTTCTTTGAATAATGCCACTGGAATTCAGATAGGGATTTCATCATATCTGTAGATTGCTTTGGTTGCTATGGACATGTTAACATGATTAACTCTTCCGGTTAATGAGCAGGACGTATGCTTCCGTTTTTTTGTGTCGTCCTGTGTTTCTTTGACCCATAC
>NW_027408090.1:0-1371 GCF_003265705.2 Callorhinus ursinus | reverse complement strand
ATACCCTAAATCTCTAGTGTATGGCTTTCTTCTAGTCTCCTACCTGATCACATTCTCTCCCTTTTTTTTCCTTTTTTTTAAATCCTCTTATTTCTTTTTTCAAACAATTTCTTATCTTATTAATTCCTTTTATAAAATTTTTTATACTTTTCAACTTTACAATCATATTCCATCCCTTCATCATATCAACCCTTATTTTTGTACATATATAAGTTTTTCTTTCATTAAAATTTTGGGAGACACTTTCTTCTAACAGAGCAAAATACACACAAAATCTAGTGTGTGGCACTGATCTATGCACCAGCCTGATCATATTTGATCATATTCTGTTTTTTTGTTCTGTTTTTGTTTGTTTGTTTGTTTTATTCTGTTTTTGTTTGTTTTTATCTTTTTCTTTCTTTCTTTTTTTTCTTTTTCTTTTTTCCTTCTTTCCCTTTCTTTTCCTCCGGTTTCAGGTCTTTTCTGATTTGTTTAGAGTATATTTTCTGGGGACATTGTTATCCTGTTAGCATTTTGTTCTCTCATTCATCTATTCTCCTCTGGACAAAATGACAAGATGGAAAAAATCACCTCAACAAAAAGAACAAGAGGTAGTACCAACTGCCAGGAACCTACCTAATATGGACATTAGTATGATGTCAGACCTAGAGTCCAGAATCATGAATTTAAAGATACTAGCTGGGCTTGAAAAAAGCACAGAAGATATTAGAGAAACCCTTTCTGGAGAAATAAAAGAAATAAAATCTAACCAAGTCAAAATCAAAAAGGCTATTAACGAGGTGCAATAAAAAATAAATGAGGCAGAAGAGAGAATCAGTGATACAGAAGACCAAATGATGGAAAGTAAAGAAGCTGAGAAAAAGAGAGATAAACAACTACTGGATCATGAGGGCAGAATTCGAGAGATAAGCGATACCATAAAATGAAACAACTTTAGAATAAAAGGGATTCCAGAAGAAGAAGAAAGAGAGAGAGGGGCAGAAGGTGTATTGAAGCAAATTATAACAGAGAACTTCCCTAATGTGGGGAAGGAAACAGGCATCAAAATCCAGGAGGCACAGAGAACCCTTCTCAAAAACAATAAAAATAAATCAACACCCCGACATCTAATAGTAAAACTTATGAGTCTAAGAGGCAAAGAGAAAATTCTGAAAGCAGCTCGGGAGAAGAGATCTGTACCCTACAATGGTAGAAAGATTAGATTGGCAACAGACCTATCCACAGAGACCTGGCAGGCCAGAAAGGACTGGCATGATATATTCAGAACACTGAGAAAAATATGCAGCCAAGAATACTCTATCCAGCTAGGCTGTCATTGAAAATAGGAGAGATAAAAAGCTTCCAGGACAAACAAAAACTAAAGGAATTTGC